>NC_041376.1:3705010-3907510 GCF_900634415.1 Cottoperca gobio
TGGAGGGAAGCGTATTTCCTCCCGGATTATGTATGTTGTTGACGTGTCAAGAATCCTGAAGCTCAGAAAAGGTTTCCTGAGAGCCTACAATGTGACATTTGGAATGTGAACATGAATTAAAAACAGTTCTTCCAAAAACAAACATTCAGAAATCTGTTAAAGCTGAAAATACTGAAACACACACACACACACACACACACACACACACACACACACACACGTACAAACACTGCAACCATTTGCTCGCCTCCTTCAACACCTTCAGATACAGTAAATCCCTGCTGCCCTTCACACTCAGCTGCAGCTGTGTGTATGTGTGTGTGTGTTAAAGGGCACTCTCAAGGATTTTCTGTGTTTCCTGTGTGTAACACTGCAGTGATTTATTCCTCTGTTCCCTCTGAGCTGACAGCCTGATCCAGTATGTGTGTGTTTTACTTTGTGTGTGTGTGTGTGTGTGTGTGTCTGTGTGTGTGTATATCCCTGCAGAGTCAGTCTGTCGTCCTTCTTGCAGCCAAACTGCAGCTTGGATGGAAAAATCTGAAAAAAGGAAAAATACTATTTCAGAGCAGAGCAGCTGCGTTTAAGTTCCTCAGGAAAACAGAACACTGATTGAATCTTTTAACACTCTTTTTCTAATGATGTCATTAAAGAGATACCTGTCCGAAGGTTTTCTAACATTTCCAGCTTCTATGACATCAATTGGGGTTATTATTGACCATTTAAACTTGAACTCACCTCCGAAAATATCGTGGTTAGGACTCTCTTCATATTCTCTAATTAAAACAACTACAAGGTTTTCCCCTGTGTACAAAAGCAGTGATGTTTCCATGAGCACCACCGCCTCGTGTCGGAACAATCGTGATCTATCTAGCGTGTGCATTTGTTTGTAAAGAGAGTGAAAGAAAGATGCAACACATTTTTTAAATGCTATTTATTATTTATATATAACACAGCAGGATGAATCGGACACGGCGACAGGCATTAAGAAAAACTTTATTGAAATAGTCGATCTTCCCGCTGATGATCTCGTTTGCTTATGTTGGTCATATAGAGGTTTCATAATCAGTTAACCAGAAATGAAAACTTGGTCAACTCGACTGTGTGGAGAGAAAAGGCAGGAAGGCTCGTTTTACTGCATATTTCTGTTTTATGTGTGTGTGTGTGTGTGTGTGTGTGTGTGTGTGTGTGTGTGTGTGTGTGTGTGTGTGTGTGTGTGTAGGTTAATGCAGTTCTTATCAGCAGATCTGTCAGCTGTCGACTCTCATTATGTTAATGATCAGAGAGACGGTGACTAATGGCCCCTGAAAAACACACACACACACACACACACACACACACACACACACACACACACACACAGAACACTAAATGTAAATCTAAATGTAAAAATAGAGGCAATAATTAAAACGTAAAGCTACATTAAGGGACCAGTCTGATCACTGATACATCATCATGATTTTTCTGTAATTTTGCTGCAAGCATACAAGTGGCTACGTGGCTACATACTGTGGGGTGGAGAGTGGAGGGAGAGGAGTCGGGGGGGGGGGGGGGGGGGGGGGAGACTGACCAGCGGCTCTGCAGCAGTCTGAGTGAAATGGATGAGGAGGCTGAACAGTGTGTTAGTGTGCAGACCGACTGAAAAGACCTCTGAGTGTTGACGGCATGTAAATGAAACCCAGGAGAGATGAACACACACACACACACACACACACACACACACACACACACACACCGTCAGCACTTTCCTGTATAGTGCACCCATACATCACCTTGTCAGTTACTTTATATTCATTATTAACACGTACAAACCGACAGATGGAAACGGGAGTGTGACTTTCTCCCTGACTTCTAATTAAATGTTTGAGGACAGAAGTAACAATCTGTCAGATTAATATTCCCTCTCTGGATGTACTTTTTAATTTTTAATTTCATACAGAATTTCTGGGAAGTTTTTCTCCTGAAAGCAAAGGATGCTGGGAATTTTAAGTGGATTTCTGAAGACATTAATCTGTACTTCAGTTTCATTTTGTCCCTCTGTTAGTCGAACACATGTTTGTTTTAGTCTCAGATCAGAAGAATCAGATAAGATTCTTCAATTAACATTTAAAATCCATAAAGTCATGACTCTGCGTGTGTGTGTGTGTGTGTGTGTGTGTGTGTGTGTGTGTGTGTGTGTGTGTGTGTGTGTGTGTGAACTCTCTCTGAACTATCTGAACATCAACATGAAGATTTGTGGTCGCACTAATTACAGCCAACAGTCGTTTCTCTGAAAACAAAGTGGATCATAAAACATGTAAAAAATCTCCATGTTTACTGCAGCAGACCGCAGAGACACAACCAGAGGCAGTCAGAGACACAAAGCAACGAGAGACAACGAGAGACAAATAGATACAATTAGAGAAAACGAGATGTAACGTGGGGCAACACAAGAGGAAACTCAAAAACGATAGACAACGAGACATAATGAGACGAAGCGAGAGACAACGAGAGGCAACAAAAGACAAAGAGAGACGAGAGACAGGAGATGAAAATTAGACAAAATGGGACTCAATGAAACAAGACACAGAGACCACATTATGCTAATGTTAGCATGCTAACGTGCTAAACGTAAGTGATAGTGAGTCACTTCAGTCAGAGCAGAGGGAGAAGACGTAGAGCTGCCTGACTCGGGCAGACTCGAGGCTTATCAACATTATATTTATGATCCCTGCACATTTTGTGCAACAGTAGAAGAGATATATCTGTAGAA
This sequence comes from Cottoperca gobio, assembly GCF_900634415.1. Lineage (NCBI taxonomy): Eukaryota > Metazoa > Chordata > Actinopteri > Perciformes > Bovichtidae > Cottoperca > Cottoperca gobio. The sequence goes on from NC_041376.1 coordinate 3,707,760, forward strand.
TACAGTACACAGTATAAAGAATACACTATAATACTCTAAAACTTAGAATACAATAAATATGACAAACTACTACAACTAAAATATAAACAGGATAACATACTAAAGTTGTTTTTTTAATAACTGATGGTTTTGATGATGAATTTAGATTCAGTTGAGAAGTGAAATACTGACCCCTGTTTATTTGGAGCATGTGAATTACACATTGAACCTTTAAACAGAGCAACTAAATACTACGTTCCTCACACAGAATTATTTTTAAAGAGTTCTCTTTTTAATAAAAAGAAAATGAATGAAGTAATTGTTTTCCTTAATGTGTTTCCTGCTTTGTCTAGGTTGTTTATCACATACGGTATATGTTCTCATACAGATCTCAATGAACAAAAAAGGATTAAATATAAAACTAAGATGAGGAACATGGTGAACATCAGCATGTAAGTTTGCATGAGAGCTACGCTGCTGGTGTGGATAAATAGTAGTGAGATCGGAAATATGCAGATAAAAAGATTTCATACAGGGGTCACAGTCAGGGAAGTGTGAAGCAGCTTATTACACAAACACAGTGTAAATATCTTGTGATCGGGCTGAGCAGCAGGGAGACGGGTTATTACTGGATGCCAACTGGGACAAAACCCTCAGAGCTCCAGGTTGTCGGAGGAAACGGATGAATCCAGAACAAAGCAACGCTGATGTTAAAGTCCACATTTAATGAAGCATAAAAAGGTTAAGCACCAGTATTGGCATACACAGACATTATATAAACACTCACATTAGTAACAGTCATTTACAGTTGCATATATGATCATTTACAGGAGTAAAGTCAGATCAGTGTAAAACAGCTGACGAGGAGTCAAGTTTCACTTTTGGTTGAAGGTTTTTGGCTGTTAAGTTTTAAATATAAAGTGTTTCCAGAGTCATCAGAAGCTCAAAATAGCTATAACAACAGAAAGACGGAACGCGACAGCTGAAAAGACGCTTTCTGTGGCTTTTTAAAGCTTTGTGGGAGCTGTTTATATCTGGAACATGTAACCTCTGGACCAAAATAGACAAGAACAATGACTTTAAAGAGCTTTAAGCAAATAAATTTCCAGCTTGAGTGTTGGCATGGGCCTGCTGCTAATTTAAATGTAGCGCTCTGACATTTTATTATTCACTACCATTCCCAGAGTCAGATGAGGAGATGGATATCAGATTGATCTGTCTGTTTAGCCTAGCTTAGTACTAAGACTGAAAGCAGGGTCCTATGTTCCCCACCTTAATATCCTCTTAGTATGTTTCTCTAGGTCAAATGTTGAAATCACCCACCTACATCTTATAGCCTACAGATGTTATACGCCTTAAATGTTGTGGGCAAGACAGTTTTCCCATTTCTTCAGATAAATCCGCAGTGGCTGAACTGATTTTTCTATTTAAACCGCATTTGAAACGTCCATCTTCCTTCATTCATTTGCATTTGAACTGCAAAAATAACCCTAACAAATCTCTTACATTGTTAGTTTATATCAAGAACATCGGACATTAAGAACATAGGACACTTGGACGATAGGAATAGGTAGCTAATGTTATTATTTTAGCTACCATAACATTACCCATGTAGCTACAAAAACCTAAAACACGTAACATAATATTGATTGTGCTAGCTGTTTTGTAGCTATACTGGTTAGCAGTTACCTCCTGCTTCTTTGTGCTAAGCTAGGCTAACCACATGCTGGACTGCTCTGGACTGGACACACAGAGATCAATCTGATACCCATCTGAAATATCAGAATCTCATTTGAGAAACAAACATAAAACTGGACTGTTAATGAAAGTTATAATTGAAATAAATCACAATAAAAGAAAAACATTTGAACATTGTGTTGGTGAAAAGCTGGCTGTATCTGCTAAAACCAAGTTCAGTTGGTTGGTGTTGACATCCAGATCACCTAAAATGGAGGCTTTAATAGTATTTCAGTGACTTTATTAAACATTGTAGCAGTTCTGATGAAAAACCGGTAACATATTCTGATATTGACATTAAAGAAGTTGAAACAACAGTTAAATCTGCATGTATCTCCAAGGCATACATTTTGGAATTAAGAAAACGATCTGCTTACATTAGGTCTCATTGTGGAGAAACAGGTTCATTCCACTGATCTGAAAGCAGGAGAGGCCTAATCCCCAAAACCACACAATGAGGTTTCAACTCAACAGATAAAAAACACTAAAAAAACAACAAACGTTGGTCTGGTTTTCACCCATACATCGAAATGCTGTATAAATAGGTTATCATGGCAACAGTGGTGGTAGTGTTAAGAAAGAAACATCAGATTTAGTGTATAAATGTTATATAAACTGCGGCTGGACCAGCTTTCAGTCAGTACCATGTCTGGTATCCAATAAGCAAATATATTAGGTTTTAAATAGCTTTCATCAAAAAAATAACATCGTAAATCAGGACTGTGTAATAACAAGAGAAGCATTTACAGACGTTTGGCGTGCCGTGTCGGTGCGCTACAACGAAGGGCTAAGTTCATGTGATAATAAATACAAAACAAGGCTACATACAAATAACAGATTATAAGGTTACACCGTCCATCCTGTCCACTGACAGTTTATCTCAAAGTCTCAAAGTGCAGGAAATAAGGAGATTACTGCAGCAAGATACAACCTCAACACAATGTAGGAACATTTGAAGAACCTTCTGGACAACCTTCTAAAGAACTTTCTGGAGAGGCCTTAAGAAACATTTGAGGAACCACTTGAAGAACTTTCCAACTTTCCAATCAACTCTCCGAAGAACCTGACTACAGCCCCACTTCTTACAAAAGGCCTCAGTATGCTTCAAACACAATGCTTGTTGGACTGTCCAACAACTTCTGAAATCGAGGTGTGGCATGCTGTTGTTCCCATTTGTACAGTTTCTATAGTTACACACATGTTCCCCAAAACCATTTTTTGGAGACCCCCATAAGCCAACCAGTATTTCTCCACTGCAATATGAGTTGCTAGAGAGATATCAAGGAAGGCATTGGGAAGCAGGAGGAGGATACTGTGTCAACAGTCAACAGATAGAAAGACTTAGACTGCAGACGTGGACACGCTACACCTCGTAGCAACCATTTGGTTTGAAGCAGACTGAGACCTCGATTTCTCCGCTTAGGTCAACAAGGTTTATGCCGGCTGAGGCACTTGTTGGGCCAGGAAAGAGAGGAAATGAAGGAAGCCAATTTGATTGGCTAAAACAACATTCCAAACCAACCCTTCACTTCTCTACAAACTGTAGTTTCCCAAAAGCATCTAATGCTGCGTAAATCCTGAATGCAGGAATTTGATCGGCTGCTTGTAAGAACCAGAAACTTGCACGGAGATACAGTTTGATCCATGTGGACATAACCACCGGTTTATGACATTAGGTAAATCTTAAAAATGTTTATAAAAGTGTGCAAACTTCTCTAAGTGATATAGTTTACTGTTTGGGCAGCCATGTTGATTTGTTTGATATAGGAACTTATAAGTTCACGCTATATAGCGCCTTCAGATGTTTGGTGTTAATTGTGTTTAACCACAGTCCATGTGAACAACACAGTGCTGTGGTATGTGGCGTGGGAAACCAAAACCCCACATGATCCACATGAAGGTAAATTTAGACACAGGATGTTGATAAGATAATATTGGTTGCAGATGAAGTGGCTTATGGAACCTATGCAAGGTTACGGACAACACGATTATACACCACAAGATTCCTCCGTGTTCGTTTTTTAGCATTTAAGAATTATACACAAGCGAGAAGAGAAGGCAATAGAGGAGACTAACCTCCACATGTCACAACTTGTCACCTGCAGTCATGACACAATACTGGGTCGTTCAGATGGACTCGACTGATGAACATTGAAGGCCGTTTTTTGAAGGCGTCAAATGTACTTCATGAATACTAAACTAAAGAATAAAACATGATATGAAGGAGATAGTAAGTTAGGGGAAACTGTTTTTCTTGTCCGGAAAAATGTCACGCATGCTTTTACAAAGATGGATGACTGGTTTGCCGTTGTACCTCAGGGTAAAGTGGCTTGGATAGGGTTGAAATGTCAGTGTAGAAAAGTGTTTTTTTCCACCTCGTAAGTGTACCATGCAGCACCTGTCCTGCTACAGCACTGGCTGCTTTTCCATCTTTATGTACACTAGAATTGCATGGGTAAGGCCTCCCAACAGATCTGGTCCAGTTTGGCAAGGTGTTTTTCCGCCTGCTGCCGACTCATACGGTGGTCATGAGTTTGAGGGAACCCGACCTGAACCTAAGGATCTTCTTCTTCAGGTTGTGAGAGGCCTTGATCTTGACGAAGGCCTTCGCCTGAGCTGGAGTCATTTCCTGCCCCACTGCCCTGGCCCCAGTTGTCCCTAACTTGCTCCACCCCCTGCCCATTCCACCGGTACCACCTCCAGCCCCACCTCCTCCACTCTCTTCAGTATCACTTGTGGTGGCGCTCTCCTCCACATAGTCCTCCTCACTGGACTCACTGTCTCCAAAGCAGTTTGTGGTGTAGTTGGACTTCTCGTCCTCACTGGTGTCCACGATGGTGGAGTGAAAGAGTGATGCACACTCGGCTGAATACTCAGAGTCACTTCCCGCCACATAGGAGTATGGGCTGCTCACCTTCCTTAGCAGAGGGGAGGTACACATTAGCTGCAGATTGGCTCAACAACTCCTTTTTCTGCCGCCGCTGCGCACGCCTTAACGCCTCGTCATACGGTACCTCCATGATCGCACGCAACCGGCGATAATCATTTCGTTTGTACTTCGGTTTGGCAATGACCACGACTTGGTCACGTACGTGATTATGATGGTGGTGGTGACCATGATGGTGGTGGTTTCCGTGGTGATGGTGCCTGGATGCACCTGACCGCACACTGCTTAGTGTTGATGTGGCGTGTTTGTCCAGAACTCTACCTTCTGGGATGGATGCAGGAAGGCGTTTGATCCTGGAGGTGGACACCCCATGCGCACCGCCACCAGCTGCCCTCTTGGAGACCTTAATGTTGACAGAGCCTCCATCTTCCAAGAGCCGGATGTTTTTAGAACTGGACCGGTGGTGGGATTTATTACTTCTCTCTGACGTAGTCTCATTGTGTTCAGAGGCCCGACTCATCTTCATGGTTGTGGTGGTCTTCGCCTTAACAGTCTTGACATTCTTGCTGCCACCCTTGCGGAGTTTGACGTTCTGCCGCTGGGCGAGAAAGTACTTTGCGTTAACCATGTGACTCCCTTCTCCTTCTCCTCTCTCTCCTCCTGCTTCATCCTGACTCTGGTGTGAGAAAACTAGACTGGCTATCTCCGGCACTGACCTATCAACCTTCTCTGTCTGGAGGGCTTGGGGAGGCTTCAGGCTGTTATTGGGAGTAGCTGACGATGTTTTGATAACTGGTGGTGATCTGAGGAGCAGTTCCTGATCAGGAAAGTAACATGGCTGCTTGGAATCTTTAGGAGAGAAGTTAGCTTTGGGAATACCCAGCTCCCTGGAGTCTTTAGGCAGAGTAGCTGTGGACACTGCTGAGGGAGGAAGAAACCTTTTGCTTTTCTGTTTCATCAGACTGTTTGTATCAATATCCTTGTTAGTGACAGAAGAGCCATTTTGGATGGCAATACTGAGAGAAGAGCTGTTCTGGTTTTCTGCCAAGTCACTGTTGTTAATCTTGAAGCCATTTTGCATTGTATCAACACTGCCATTAGGGAAAACATTCTGGGTTTCCTGCTCCTCAGATTTACTTTCCACAGACCACTGCCTCTGAGGAGACGAGTTTTCTGCTGATGCTCCTCCAGCCGTCCAGGAGCATTTGAATTCAGACCCCCTCAGAGTCCCTAAACCGAACCCAGACACCTGCCTCACACACAGGCTGGCCTGCCTCAAGATGCTCTTTGATGGGTCAGTGCTGATGCTGGTTCTGGGTCTGCTAGTCCGAACGGGCAGGGCCCTCCGCTGCAGCAGACTGTAGATGTAGCTGTCCAGTCGCTTAAGGGAAGGAGTATGGGAAGAAAAAGAAGAGGGGGCCGGCCAAGAGGAGCTCTGAGATACGAAAGGAGCTGAAACAGAAGCGGAAACAGGGGAAGACTCTGGTTTGAGTCCTTCAACACCTGCCTCAACGCTTTTTAGAAGCCCTTCGTCTCTGCTAGGACCCAACATCTGTAGGAAGACTGGACTCTGGACGGCCACTGCATGCAGCGGGCTTGGGTAGCGAAAAACCTCACTGCCATTCCGGGCCACCAGGTCGCAGTGGTACTTAGACTGGGAGTCACAGGCGGCCACTAAGGAGACGGGGTCCAGGGTTGCTGGGTGAGGAGCCGAGAGCGAGCGGCGGACTGTACCAGAGGAAGACGAGTCATCACAAAGTCCTCCAACCAAACTGTCACACTCCAAACAGCTGGCCAGCTCATCTGAAGGAAGAAAGAGAAAGAATTTCACCTTATAAATCAGAGCCAGACACAGCTGCAGATTCAGGATATTCACAGATGTTATTTTAAGTCTTTGGATGGTGGAGGAGGAGTGAATGTGAACAGGGCAGCTGTAAACCACACGGCTAAACATTTTGCAGTTTCAAACATAAACATTCTAAATGGATCTAAATTTGTTTCTCGTTGCAGTGTTTCCTAATGTCAACAGCTGACAGGAAGTTAACTCTGACCAGAGCTGTTTCCTAGCAATGCAGTTCTGATGAAACGGTCTGTTGAATGTGGTAATGACCCTGTTTGGATCGGCTGCATTAGTAAGTGGAAAATTCTTTCCTGTGGAGACAGTGTGCTGTGAAATGTTAACTCTCCATGTTCACCACTGTTCCTGGATATGAAATTAAACTGATATACGAGTAAGAAACCACAATTTTCCCCCAATTTAGTTGAATTTAATTTTGGCTCACAAGTTTGAAAAATTCAGCTGAGACAGTTAGCAGTTAACATTATCGGATACCACAAAACTAATAAAAAGCATTAGCAAGGGTTAATGTTGATCCAACATGAGCCAACAAAGCTAATATTTTTTAACTTTGTGTTCATTCCTGAGGTGAGATACCGACAGTCTAAGTAACTTATCACCTGTCAGTTAGTAGAGAGGGCATCAATGACAGCCAGTAACATTTCTCGGCTACGGAGAGTCAAAGTTTAGAACTTTAAGGTTCGTTCCAGAAGTAAGAACACCTTTTTCACTATCTAAGAAATGACATGACGTTTGCTCATTGTGTTAATAAAAAAATTAATCCAGCCATAATTAAGTTTCCTTCAAAATGCATTTGCTGTATTTTCTAGGAGATAGGGCTGTTGTGAAGAATCTGATAATGCATTCAGTCACACAGGATCAAATCAGTACGTTTTGGGTGTGTTCACGCTTGTTATCAGATAATTCAAAACAGATGTTTGAGTGCCGAGTATGGACTGAGCCTCATTACTACTGGTCAGACAAAAACCCTGAAGCAGTCTTCAGAGAAAGTAGATCCTCATCACCTCATCTTAATTTTAAGATATCTTCCTGCAGAGAGCTGAAGCCGAGATATTTTATACATCCAGACAGTTGAGTGAGGAGACAGTGTGTGTGAGAGTGAGTGAGTGAGTGAGTGAGTGTGTGTGGCAGGTGTTAGCAGGCTAGTGTTTGAGTCGTATTATCAGAGGTGTGACAGTTTGAGCCTTCAGCAGGGAAACAGCTTCCAGATGTTTTGTCACGTCCAAACTAAAAAAACAAACAGACCAAAAAGGCACATACACACACACACACACACACACACACACACACACACACACACACACACACACACACACACACACACACACACACACACACACACACACACACACACACACACACACACACACTTCGGGGAACGAAGAAAAGCGGCCATATTGGCTATGAGATGCTTCTAATGGCCACAATAATAATCTGTTCTATTGTGGTGAACTTGATTCAATATGATATTATAAACAGTATATAAGTGGTTTATTTATTTTATCTTACAGTAATTGAAGGTGAAGATTAAAAGAAGGGCCTGAGATGCTCCGACACAAGCACTGATCAGACAAATCTGTTCCAAATAAAATAAAAACTCAAAATAGAATATACTGCTTGAGTTGATAGGATGACTTTTATTTTGAAGGTTAAACTTGCGGGTGAATTTGATTGCGTTTGTGACAGTGGAAGTGTGGGTCCGCGAGTCCGGGAGTGCGTGTGTTTACACAGCAAAGAACGACCACACGTGACATCAAACATCAGAGGTGAGGAGGTATAAGAGGATGAAGAGGACCTGTACCTGCAGACAGGAGGCGTCCATCAGCTTCAGCCATCGAACAGAAACACTCACTGAAGACCGAATTAGACGAGTTAGAGAGAGAGCCGGACGCCCCGTCGCTCAACTCATAGAAACCTGAGAGAGAGAGAGAGAGAGAGAGAGAGAGAGAGAGAGAGAGAGAGAGAGAGAGAGAGAGAGAGAGAGAGAGAGAGAGAGAGAGAGAGAGAGAGAGACCGTAAATATTCGTCTGTATACAGATGATACAGTTCTTTACAATTCAAACTTTGACCTCCAAACACAATAAATGAATAATTTATCACCTAAAACAAAAAAAGTACTTTAGAACTTTCTTCACAAATCCTCTTTATTCTGTTCAAAAGGTCGATAACAAAATAATAAATAAAATAAAATAAGTAAATCGTGTTAATGAACCGCTGATAGCTACATTTGAATCAATCACAAGTAATCTATTTATTAAATTCAGTTCAGAGGTTTTATGGTACCTGAGCTGGGTCGGCTGTCATTCTCCAGCTGGTCATGTGACGCCTCGGTGTCCAATCGCAGGTCACTAATCTGTCGGTCCAGCTCCTGTAACTGAGTGATGAGTCCAGCGTCCCTCCTCCTCAGACAGTTCTGATGGACACAGTAAGACATTGTGTAAGACATACAGTTCATCTCTCTTCCTGTTCCACATTTTCTTTTCCACACTTTGTGATGAAAATGAGTCCTGATCCCAGAGGGGACCAGAGGAAACTAGAACAGTCGGAGACAGAGACCAGAACAACCTGAATTGTTTACACTTGATTTAAAACCAATAAAAAGTGAATGAAGGCCAAACGGTTTGAAGCTCTTAAGTTTGTGAACAGACCTTAGATCTGCTGACAGTTAGTTTACAGTTGAATAACTTCAGTAAACATGGATGAAGGAGTGAAAACATCTGACACAGACAGCATGTTCAGAGATCTGAAGAGAGAAAGATGCAGCATTTGTGTGTTGAGCAGCTGGTTACAGTCTGATTCCTGTTACAGGACCTGGATGTTAGAAGGTGAACCGAGACTAAAGAAAAGTCAAATCTACAACAGTTTAAATTGAAGCTGCTTGGCTGAGCAGTGAGTTTATCATTGCAATGCTTTCATGTGAGTGTGTCTTGACGTGGGGAGGCACTGGAGAGAGTTCAGCATGCATTGCTTTCCTTTTATTTTTTTTATTTTACGCATGCCAGGGATGTGAAAGCCGGCTCACACAGATCTGGGCTCAGATATCAACATGTGATCTGTACCTTCGAGTTTAAAGTACTATATTTATCATGTGCACAACAATTACAGGGAAGCAGTCATTGGCTATTACAATGTTCGATCTCAGGCTTCCTCAAACAATGATCATTAAATATGATCGCAGACGATCCACAGCTGTATCATTCAAACCCTTCGACATCAGCCGTCTGGCTGCACTGCAGAGCTGCTCAGATGACGCAGAAACCCGGATAACTTTTTAAAATGAAACGCTGACAAGACGGGAGTCCAGAAAACTGCTCTTAGACATGTTTCTTCTTTTTTCCTCTCTGAACATCTGGCTGCTCTCTTTGCTTTGAGCCCGGAGCTGCAGATGAGTATCTGACACCAGAGGTCTGAGGTCATAGGACCCACACTACAGATGGAGCTAATAACCCTGAACACACTGATGATGATGACGAGCAGCTTCATCATCCCACACAAACTTTGTTGGAACAGAAACTCTCAGATCTGCTTTGACTGTTTTTAAAGGACCATTCTTGTGACTTCTCACATCATTTCATCCGTGCTGATCATTAATGAATTTGTTTTCTATTCAAATGATCCTGCAGAGAGAAAATCCATTACAGTTAGAGTTTAGGAAGCTTTAAGCTTAAGTTATGTTGTCCATCCGCTGAGAGCTAAGATATTTTGAGACCCTCCCTGTGGGACACTCTGTATATTCTTGGCTTACAATTATCACTGACATGTGCGGTATGTGATTTTATCTGGAGAGCTGCCAACAGACAGAGCAGGCAGGGACAGAAGCGGCTACTGGTAAATGTTGACAGACTGATCCACCGACAGCTGATAACAGGCTTCACATTATCAAACAACAACTGCCTGTATCACTAAAACTGAGGAATCTTTTGGATGAGTGGATGAAAGTGGAAATTCTCACATACGAGCAGAACAAAGGCTAATATCTAATAAAAGATGGTAATTACATGTAGTGTAACTGCTTAACATGAAAAATATGTATGCAAGCAACTAACATGATCTTTATAAGGCGATACAATGTCAAAGTTGTGTTTACATCCTGTTGCATTGCCTCTAAATGTCCAATATATATATATATAAACATGTGGACGGTATGCTCCTTTAAAAACTCTGCAAAACTGATGACTCGCTGACACAACGCTGCTTATTTTAGGACACACACACACACACACACACACACACACACACACACACACACACACACACACACACACACACACACACACACACACACACACACACACACACACACACACACACACACACACACACACACACACACACACACAGCATGCGGGTAATGCAATCATGTGCTGCATTCCTGAGACGGAGCTGCAGAGAGCTGCAGAGAGCTGCTGATCCTCTTTCAAACAAACATCTCATCAATAACTGATCAGTTACAGACTGATCTCAGAGCTGTGACCACATGACCCCCAGAAGACCTCAAAGAGGCATCAGAAAGGGAAAGAAAAAAGTCATTTCCCACACACACACACTTATCACTTCTCATTGGGACACTGACCATATCCTAGGCACTCTCAATGTCCTGCTATTTTTCCATTTGAATCATTTGATTTATTGAGCCCTTTGAACCGTTGTTTTGCATGTGGACACACCTCCAACACAGCTGTTGACTATCATGCAATTATGGGCTGTAGTTGCTCACTTTTGATTGTCGACATATCCTGACAAATATCCTTCTGAGTGAAACATCGACTCTTTTTAAAGGAATCAACGCAGGAGGTGATAAGTGTGTGCGGGAATTTCCTGCATCCAAAGAAGACAAAGTCAATAGTGCCTTCTACTAACTTAGCACCAGTACAAGGTCCCAGTTTCTTCCCCATGAGAACCAGGGGTCAGATGGTCTCTTTGGTATGAGCAGCATGTTCAAACACACAGCGACGCTCCTCCAGCTGTTTGTCCCGTCAACCAGCTGACAGCCGAGCCACGGCAGGAAGTGATGTCACACACACACAAACTTCCTGTCTCCAACCTGAGTCCATTTATTCAGCACAATGCCATCGGCAGCCCGAGCCCTGACCTTTGACCTCTGACCGTCCAATACAAGGTCAGAGATCTATAAACAGTTTGTTTAAACCACCCACATTTCACATTCTGGATATCTGGATCAGTCTCTGTTAGCTCAGTATTTGTCTCCATCAACTCCAGAGGGAAACACAGAACAGTGTGGGCGGACAGATAAGCAATGAGCTCCGTGAAGATTCATCTGATCATTCTCTACCAGAGACACACAAACTGTTGTCATCTACAGATTATTATAAAGTTTTAAACCATCAGACTTCAGTCCTGAACACTGAGAGGATTCATCGTCACGATGTTTAAATAAAGCAAACGAGTCAACAACTTTGTCTCTAGATACTGAACGCATCATGAGTTGTTCTGCGTTCTCTGTACGGAGTCTGCTGGTCTCTAGGAAACTGATGTATATAAATATTACTAATGAATTGCACTGAATGGCAGACCAGGTTTAAAGTCCAGCACAGACCTTTGCCAGGACCAGACCCGGTCTCCTGAGCTTCCTGCAGGCAGTTTACCGTGAGTGAATTCTCAGACTATGTTTGTGTCTCAGCTGCTTCGTCACAGAGCTGAAAGTTGATCTGCAGAGTTTCCAGCAGTTCGCAGGAATCTCCATTTGTTACTGCTTACAGACGGGGGCGGGGGGGCAGCTAATCTGATCCAGATTCAAGTTTAGAGCTGCAGCTGCGGGACGGACAGAGTCCAGAAACCAACATACGAAACAGATCAAGAAAGCACACGACTCCGTCCTCAAAGAAGAAGACAGAACAGAGATCAAATGTTCTGTCTTCAAAAACACAAACCAGAAACACTGAGACTCTAATCAACACCAAACATCTCAAAATAACAGCTGAAGTCGTCTAAAGGTTAACATTCAAAGCAAAAACAGCTGTCGATCACTAGTAAACACCACGACTGTTTCCTTTTTCACAGGAACATAAAAGAGCATTGGAAGATGTGGATGTGACCGTTTGAAAAGTAAATATTAAACATCTCCAGCCTCCTGACTGAAGCTCCTCTCTGCGGTTTGACTTCACACCGACTCCACTTCAAAGCTCTCACACCGACACACCGACGTGTCGCTGGCCTGACGTGTTAAAAGTTGCACTTGAACGCAGCACGGACGACAGCTGACAGTCAGCTGACCAGCCATCAAACATCACGTCAAGTCTGGACGTACACAAACATTTGTCACAAAGATCTGAGACTGAAGACGCTGTTCACACGTGAAGATCTGCACTCACAGTCCAACACCTGTAACCACAAGTAAATCTCTTCTTCTTCTATCAGACGACAAACAACCCACAGTCTGCTCTTCAGTAATCAGATTACACTCAACTTTCTCCAGTAATCTGAACTCTTAAACCTGGTTTCTGCAGCTTTACCAAGTTTTAATATACAGAATACAAATTAATACCAGGTTTCACCATCAAATGTATTCCAGTCTTTAATTTTACATTCTTCCGTTTCATATGTATATATGTTACTTATTCCTGCATTTTACTTGCACAATTATGTCTCTTGCACTCATTTATTGCACTATTCTATTTCTTAATTTCTTTTATTATGTCTAAAGTAAACTTTGTTGCATTGTTAGAGGATCCTGGGATTTAAGATTACGCTGTAGCTGTTGAGCATCTGACAAAAAAGCCTTTGAAAGCGGCCAAAGTATTATAATATGATGGAAAACCAGCAGAGACGATGTGACCTACAATTATTTTTAGATCAAAATGTTTTCAGTACATCGCAGCTGTTTAACAATAACTCATCACAACATCATTAATGTGACCTGTTTAAGGAGCAGAAAGCAGATGGATGGATTAACTCATTAAAAATAATGAAGTTGACCTAAAGACACAAAGTAGTCCCTGTCCTTTAAGTAGAAATTAGTTTTAAATAGGTCGACGTCCCTCATGTATGAGTCTATTTATATACAAATATATAAATACATACAATAGTCATTTATATTCAATGCATATATATATATATATATATATATATATATATATATATATATATAATTAATATATACAGGAGGGAGCCTGAGATCTATTGACTGCTTCTCTGAAATTGTTGTGCATATGACAATAAAGAAGTCGAAGCTTCACGTAGACGACTTCATCTGAGATCAACAAAAACATCTCTGCTTCACTGTTACCGTGTTTAAATCTGACGGCAGCGAGAGGAAGGGTTCACACTGAGGATCTGTCTGTAAAAGAAGCTCAACCGTTCTGCTGTGTGTGTGTGTGTGTGTGTGTGTGTGTGTGTGTGTGTGTGTGTGTGTGTGTGTGTGTGTGTGTGTGTGTGTGTGTGTGTGTGTGTGTGTGTGTGTGTGTGTGTGCGCGCGCTTCAGGCCACATCAACTAATCACGCCTCTTTAATTGAAAACACACACACTGGTTTAATATCTTAAACCTGGAAATACTGAAACTCCTTCTCTGTGGGGGGTGGTGTCCGAACCAGTGGAGTCAATTCTGGTCAAACATACCCCCCCCACCCCCCACCAACACAGACATAACACATCATCCATGACATCATCATAGACATAGGTTATTATCTCACATTAAAGACGCAGATGAACTCTAATAAACACATAAATAAGAATAACAGACTGAATATGACTCCATCAACAGTAATTACCTCCGCTAAGGAAGAACCCATTAAACTTTAGGAGCGGATCCAAATTACGGATGAATACACAAACAAAGTTTCACTGCATTTGTGATGCATTCATGTGGTGTCGGTATAAATCGGAAAAATGTGTTCCCGACTGGGAAAATTCATGTGACGTCGGAACATCAACACTTTATATAATATAATTGCAGCATTATGTAAAATATATAATATTTTGTATTATTTATTTTCAGATTACAATTTTGGTTTATGTACAATAGATTACAAAAGCATCTTTAAAATATGTCCAAACGTGTTGGAGGAGTTCCTCAGGGATTTATTCTGGATCCTTCACTTTTTTTATGACTATAATATTTTTTACTTTAATTTGAATTCCTGGTTCTGGTTCTGGTCCAGAACTGTTTCCTCTGTTTATTTATTGCTGAAACAAATCTTTTAGCTTCTCATGAAGATTTTTCTTCACCGATTACAAATATTAACAACATTTATAAATGTGTGCAAAGAAATTCATTCTTCACCTTTGAACCAGAATATTTTAAAAGGTGCTTTTCACCAAACCTCACGGTCTTCCTGAGGATGAGGTGTTAAAGGGACAGTTCACACCAAAAATCAAAACTTTATATTTACCTGTAGTGCTATATATCAATCGAGATTGATCGTTTTTTATATGAGTTGCCCAGTGTTGTCTGACTTATCTCAAACATAACGGTACTATGTGGGGCTTTTCACTAATTGTAAAGTACCGTTTGGCCCATTTCTTGTATGAAAGGTGCTATAAAAAAAATGAGAATTATATATATTATAGGTCAAGTTTCTGCAGTCTGTCTATTTATCATATCATCTATTTCTATATTCTATATATCCATCTATATCTATATATCTATATAAAAAAGAGAGACAGACCCCACCTTCACCCCTGACCTCACACCTGAGTCATTCCGACCCAGACTGTGTTCATAGAGGTCAGAGGTCACGAGGCAGACAGGTCAGGACCTACCAGCTGTTTCCTGAGCAGCAGGATGTTCTCCTCCAGGAGCTTCTCCTCGGAATTTAGCTGAGCCTCCCTCTGCCGCTCCTCGTCCTTCTCCTTCCCTTCTCGGAGCTCCAGCGCAGTCCGGACCAGCACCGCCTGCCGCTGCCGCAGGTACTCCAGCTCCTCGAGCCCGGACACGGTGGCCTCTAGCCGCTCCCGCACCGAGCGCTGCCGCTCCGCCGCCTCCGCGTCAGCCGCGGCTCTGTCCCGCCTGGAGGGCGCGGACAGCGGCATCTCCTCCGTCAGATTCTCCAGTGTGAGTTTAGGGTCTCTGCAGCATCAGGGTCCGGAGTACATGCAGGACCTGAACAGCATGGTGCGGGAAGACGCTCTGCAGCAGATGAGGCAGCAGAGTCAGATAAACTGAGAGGAATCACCTGGTTCAGTTACCCAAGTAGATAACGGGGTTATAGGGACCTGGTTCAGGGAATAAAGGGCTACACGGACCGGGTCAGAAAGTGAATCCAGACTCAAATCCCCAGACTGCTTTCCTCTGCAGCTCCCAGTATCAACCGGTGGTCTCAATGGCCAACTGCAGACACACAGGTGAAATTAATCCGGTTAATGAGTCCCGGGTCCAGCCAGGTAAAGGTCCATGTAAATCCCAGCATGCTCCGAGGCAGGCGCGGTGAGTAGATCCGTCAGAAAGAAGCAGAGAGTCGGACTGAGCTCCGTGCTGCTGCCGCTCCTCCTGCAGCTCCGTCCGGACTGACCGACAGCTTCACGGTTGCACGGAGTCCGGTAAGCCCCGCCCCCTCCACCGAGCCGTGGACTTCAGTAGCAATGAACACACGCGCACTTTCCTTTAGTCACCTTCAAAATAAAATATCTGTGTGAACTCATGAAGATAAGAGCTAAAAAAAAACAAGACAGAAGTGAATGTATCATTTATCTTTAGTTACTTTGCAGATAATTAACACACAATATGATCAACAATTAAGTTAAGAAACCCTGGTTTAACCCAACAAGTTAAGCCTTTTCTTAGACAAAGAGATTACAGTCCAACATGTCTTTAGTAGCTTTATTTAGGAGGGCACATTGACACAACTTCCTGTCTGATTGTGTTGATTTGTGTGAACTTGATGCTCTCTGAGTCCTCCGTCAGGTCCTAAAGCCCTCTGCTCTCAGCTTCTGTTCAACATAAATCATATTTATTAACTGTTTGTCAAACTCGGATGTGTCATTTCATGTGTGCATTTACAAGTATTTATATAAAATATACTGTGAAATATTTGTACACTGCTGAGTTTTTACACATGTTTCAAAATAAAAGGATTTGAACATAATGTTCGTCTTTTACAGAATTAAAATTCAATATAATATGAAACACAACGTTTTAAATATTTCTCATCAAAGCTTCAGTGACATCTTCTCCAGGTTTGAATATTTTTGTTTGAATACATTTCAAATCAATATTATAAATTATAAATAAGATGTTTTTTTTATTTCTTACTAATAAAGTTTGTTCAGAATAAATAAAAACAATAAAAATATGTTGAGTCATATCCAGTTGTGACGTACAAACAATATAATACTATCTACAGTATATCTAATAATAATGTAATGTAGTGTTTACAGTAAATCCACATCACGTGACTTAATCTTTATTGTTCTCTGTATATAAACCAGCATCTGAACAAACGGTGTATTAATGTGTCTCTGTGTGGTTTTTGGGTCATTTCAGCCTCTTTAGTGAGTCTTTCATGTATTAAGCGTTAATGAGGTTGACTGAGGAGCTGAGGGCAGCGTCACCTGCTGCTGGGACCACTAATCTGATTTTATTTTAATGTGAAAGTCTTAATCTGTGTCTTCCTAAATACATAAATATGATTTAAAATCTGAGTTTTAGTTTAAAATCTAGATAGCAGAGGGGGGCAAGCTGCCTGTCTGACTATAGCTTCAATGACTTCCGTTTCTTGATTTCAAGAGAAAAATTTGTTCTAATCTGACTCTTTAACACTCACGTTAATCTGCTGAGAAAGTTAATCAGCTTCTCACCTATCGACCAATCAGAAGAGCCGACTGGATCAAAGAGGCCACTGAGCTGGAAACAAACAAAAACCTGTTAAAGTTTGTTGAATGTGAAGCTATAAAAAGCTGTTCACTTCAGTTTCCTGTAAACCATCATAAACCTGAAGAAAATGTGTGAGGACAAGATTTGTTGCCATGACAACGGAGGTCATTGTTGGTGATACCTGGTGATGGAGGAGAAATCACAGCAGGTCTGAAGATAAGTCGGCTGAGTTTTTGTATTAAAGTGGCAATAGATTGCTTTTGCTTATCATTATGAAGTAAATGTTGATTGCACAATGTAATGGTTATAGAATAATGACATCATTGGCATTATGATTGGTTCCCATAAACCTTGCTTTCACGAAGCAATTCTGTCTGCCACTGGGTACAATCTGCAGGCTGGATTTACAGCACAAAGGAAGCGCGTCAACCATTGCACACGCAACTAAAACAGAAAGAGGATATCGCGATCGGTAGCTTTGCCCATTTACCAAAGAGTATTAATGTAAATCCTTTGCAGTTACTCCAGTAGTGGTGTTTTGGTAGCTCTGAGGAAAACGGAAAGCGATCTGGTTGTCTTTGCGACAGCGATGCCAACAATAATACCATTTGGAAACAGTTGGAAAAGTTGTTTGTTGCCACTTGAACTGAATGTTTGTGCATCATTTATTCTATAAACCTGTCAGACTAATGCAGTTTGTTGAGGTTGAGAGAAAACACACACACACACACACACACACACACACACACACACACACACACACACACACACGCTACCCTTTAATAAACCCTAATAGCTTAATAACTGTTTTCATTGAGCTCTGTGGTGACGTCGGTGTGTCTGGATTTATAAGTGAAACTACACACACACACACACACACACACGCATAGAGTGTACTCAGGGCTGTGTGTGTGTGTGTGTGTGTGTGTGTGTGTGTGTGTGTGTGGTTTATCATAAAAACAGCTGACTTCTGTCTGATAATATTCTCAGTAAAAGTGACACCTGGTGTTCACAACTGCAACTACATTTTATTTTGAAAATAACTCACTGGCCGCATGAATAAAGGTGTCGGGCTTCACAGGGCCTGCGGGCCAGAGTTTGGTACACGTAGATTAAAGACCAAGTCAAGAAGTGAGGAATGGATGATGTCACCGTGATATGTAAAATGGGCTGATATTTAAAACTGACATGTCTTGTTTTGTAGATGATAAGTGACAGAAACACTGTTTCCTGTGGTTGCTTCACAATAAAAGCCCAGTTGAAGTGTTTTAATGTGAAGGAGCAGCAGCAGTCAGTCAAAGTAATAACTTAAATACATTTGTTGTAAACGGCCAATAAACAAAAATGAATATGTAAAGTTTGGCTGCATGAACAAACCCCGGGTGTGCTCCCTCCCTGGCTCATGAACAGCATATCATATCACCTCCCTTGATAATGGAGCGTTCTACAAGTGACACACATTTATCTTTAAATATAATCTGGATTTCAGTTTATAAAGAGATGAAACAGAGAAGGACTTTTGGTTTTTGGAATATTTTCTCTGCAGTAGCTTCAAACGTGAGATAACAGAATGGTTTCCCTGCGGGATTAACTCCTCCCGCCTCAGGTGGACGCTTGTTATCCCCATCAGCTGCTGCATTAAAGTTTAACTGCATCTGCTGAAGAATTGATAAAGAAGAAAAAGAGAAACAGAGAGGAGCCGCTTAGAAACCGTCCTCAGAGACTGAAGCTTCTTTTTGGAATAACTGAGATAGGTAAAGTAAAAGTTACGCTCTCATTGGCTGTTGGAGGTTACTGCTCAATATTGCATCGCTGTTCCTTTCACCTGCAGGATTTCAGGAAATCGGGGAGACTCCAATCCAGTCGGTAACATTAGGATTCTGTGTGTAAACCTGTCAAACTACAGGTAATCTGTTCAGCATGGGTCGAGAAAACCTTGCGACTGTTGTGAGGGATGAATCAGCCCAATAATGCTCCAGTGTGGGGCCATCAAAAGATGCGATAGGACGAGATAGTGCGAGCTACGATGAGATAAGAGACATGACAAGAAATCAAAGACAAAGAGTGGACGAGATGAGATAAACTGAGACTCTTTGTTTTCTGTCTCAGTGAACTGAATCTCTTTGTGTTGGTCAGATAAAGCTTCTGAAGACGCCATGTTGGACTCTTTTTAACACTGTTTTGATGTTTTATAAACCAAATGATTCTAGAATTTAGAATTTAGAAAGTTTTTCTTCTCGTGAAATACTGGAGGGTCGATTCATCTGAAACAAACTGAGTCACATTCAGCTCCACAGATCTGAAGCTGATCTGGGATGTAAACATGGAGGACAGAAATAAAGTGAAGACAATAGAGATAATAAAGTATTAATAACAAACAAAAAGCTTTAAAGCTTCTGTTGATATTTATGGGTCTTTAATGCACACAGGAACACACGGGGGACACCACGAGTCCACCATGTGAACCAGATCAAGGCTTTATTCATCTACTGTGATGTGGTTCTTTCCACACTGATGGGTGAATTCACAAAGCTGCCGCTGATAGCACCATGAGTTAAGCATCACCTGCGACCTCTATCTGCCCCGTGCCAAAGTCCGATTCACAAGAGTGCAATTTGCCCTTTTTTTTTGCAATTATCCATGTGGCAAAGTATAAATGTTTGCCTTTGCTCCAAGAACACAGAACAATGCCAGCCTGTATCGACGAATACAACATTTTCTCACCTAAATCAAAAAACGATATGGCCGTGACTCCTCTTATAAATGTGTTTCAGCTCCCTCCGACACACTAATGATGTCCCTGTAACGGCGTGTCTAGTAGTGCTGGTCCTTGTCAACAGGACTGTTTTTGCAATGAGGCTCATTTGCGTAGAAAAAGGACAATTTTGCACCAAATGTTACTCTGAGAATCTGAACTCTTCTTGTGTCTCAGGACTTTCCTACATTTATAAGCAGGTAACCAGGTCTCAGGTAAACGGACTGGGTGTCAGTTAAAAACATTTGTGTCCAGATGTAAAAATGTAGAAATTAAACATACATAATTCTAATATCACAGACTTTTAGTCTCGTTTCAAACCTCAAGATCTTCTCTTTATAATTAGGAGTCGACTTCTCTTTGTGATTTTTACATTTTTAAATTAATAAGAAGATGATGAATAATAAATAGATGGTAGGGGAGTGTGTGTGTGTGTGTGTGTGTGTGTGTGTGTGTGTGTGTGTGTGTGTGTGTGTGTGTGTGTGTGTGTGTGTGTGTGTGTGTGTGTGTGTGTGTGCGCGTGCGTCCTGAGGCTACAGAGCTGATCGTCTGGAGTTTCGTTAAACCTGAACAGAGTTTAATCCTTCGTCTGAGAATATCGATCATCAGAGACACACACAGATCCACAGAGAGCTGATCAATCAGTCGGATCAATACTCTGACACACACACGCACACACACACTTAAGGTTTCACATGTTTGAATGAAAACTGTCAGCTTCACATCAAACGCTGCAGCTCCTGCTGAGGAGCGCTGCTGGACTTAAACTGTGTGTGTGTTATTGTGTGTGTACATGTGTGTGTGTTCTGTTCAGTGTCAGTCTCACTGTCTCTCCTGCTGTTTCACTAATCCCACTTCCTGCTTATCATCCTCTTATCTACACACTAACTGTGTGTGTGTGTTTAGTCTGTGTGTGTGTGTGTGTGTGTGTGTGTGTGTGTGTGTGTGTGTGTGTGTGTGTGTGTGTGTGTGTGTGTTGTTAGTGTGTTTCTGCTTCACTAACATTTTTTTCAGAGTGTGTGCTGATATCAGCTCTCTCTGTATTGTTATCTGTATGTTTGTGCGTGTGCGGGTGTGTGTGTGTGTGTGTGTATGTGTGTTAATGCACCCATGGCTTTGACTTACAGGCTCCCAGGACAAATTATTGAAAGAAGATATCTCCATGTTCCCTACACCTCCTCACCAACGTGTGTATGTGTTGCCTTCATTGTTTGCCCGCGGCGTTTCTTCTCGTAGATTTACCTTTTTAATCTCAGAGAATACTTTTCTAGTAAATTTACTTTAAACTCAGAGAATATCAAAGTATTTGTCTCGTAAATTTAAGATTTTACAGTCTCAGAGAATATTCAAGTTTCTTTTTCAAATATTCATGAATTTGACTTTCACTGTCAACATAAACTTGACAAAAAAAATGAACACGGTCGACTAAATATGATAAAATAAACAAGCACATTTGACACAGGACGAAGGCTGAATAATAAAAATAGCTGCCAAAATAAACACTAAAGTGGACGAATGAGAGTCAGAGTGTGTGAATGGAGGCAGTATGGGCAGCTGAAGGAGGATTTTAGTAAAAACACTGAAACACTGAGCTCAGTGTGTGTGTGTTTACTTACTCTCATATTTCATACACACACACACACCAAGCAACGGCAGTCTCTCAGTCTGTGGTTCCTCTCAGAGAACCTCAGTGTTTTCGGTTCTCACAGATTCTCTCTGAGCACAGACATCAGTCTGAGAGGAGCTGCATGTTGGAGGTCTTCTCTTAAATATAATTTATTTCCCTCCACTCAGCTCTTCTCACGCTGCAGCCCGGCACACACCAGTCACAACATTTCATCTCTGACTCGAGGGCTTCACATGAAGACACAGAACACACACGTTAAAGAGCTCTGTAATGTATAACTCTACACGGATACTATTCTCCCCTTATAATATTAATATTGTGACAATAGGAGCATATTTCATATTTATTTAACATCTTTCTGGTACACAGCCCAAGGTGCAGTGGTGAAACCTAAATGTGTGTGGATGGGCGATGAGATGGAGTTTCTGCTTATTGCTGGATGTGGAAATATTAATAACAGTTTGATCACATTACACTTTGTAAGATGATAAAATGTCAGATGTTGAATTCACAGACTGAAATCTGAAGTTTCACTGTAACGTCTGATGCTCAAATAAACCAATAAATAAACCAGGAAACCGCCAGGTCAGTCTGAAGAAAGGGTTGTTTAGTTTGCAGGAATAATAATAATAACAACAACAATAACAATAATACTAATATCAACAACAATCATAATAATAACAATAACAATAATAACAACAATAATAATAATAATAACAATAATAATAACAATAATAATAATAACAATAATAATAATAACAATAATATAATAACAACAACAATAATAACAATAATATTGCTAATAACAATAATAACAATAATAATAATAACAATAATAATAATAACAATAATAATAACAACAATAATAATATTAATAACAATAATAATGATAATAACAATAACAATAATAATAACAATAATAATAATAATAATAACAATAATAATAATAATAATACAAATAACAGTAATAATACAATAATAACAATAATAATAACAATAATATTGCTAATAACAATAATATTGCTAATAACAATAATAATAATAACAATAATAATAATAACAATAATAATAATAATAATAATAACAATAATAACAATAATAATAATAATGATGATAACAATAATAACAACAATAATAATAACAATAATAATATTGCTAATAACAATAATAATAATAACAATAATAACAATAATAACAATATTGCTAATAACAATAATAATAACAATAATAACAACAATAACAACAATAATAATAACAATAATAACAATAATAATACTAATAATAACAATAATAATGATAATAATATTGCTAATCACAATAGTAACACCATGAGTCTCTTTCAATCCTGTAACTGTGATGATAATTATTTCTGCCTATAAAAAATCCAACAACTCTCACTTCCTGCGTCTCCATGGCAACACACTAACATTAGCCGTTAGCCTCCGTTAGCCGGTTGTCACGGTTACAGAGCTCTTTCTAATTACAGAGACAAACACACACGCACATGCACACGCGCACACACACACACACACACACACGCGCGCAAGGTCAGCCGTATATAAACATGCCCTCTGATTGGCCGCTGAAGCGAGATGGTAAACTGGCTATTGACTATTACTTCTAACACGTTTCCATGACAACCAGAGATCCAATATCTTCCACTCACACATACCAATAAAGTCGAGTGTGTACTTTACACACCCTGTATATAGATTCACCATTGATGTTATTTCGCCATATTAATACAAGGTAATATGCAGAATATCACAGAATATAACGACATACTGTCCCTTTAAGTCTGTAGTTCACGTTTGAATTCAAATTGTTCTTACGTTCTTAGGGCGCTTTAACAACAAATCAGAGTGTAAATGATACTTTTGGTTTGTTTTCTGTTTCGTCTGGTTCAGTTTCACAGGGGACCAAATAAAAACATACCTGTGTTGAGGGGCATGTAGGAAGCTGCAGGGCCGGAAATGAACTTGCAGAAGTCGTTCTTATTGCTCAGACATTTAGTGGTGGAAAATGTTAGCAAAGATATGAACGGAGAAAAGTCAAACGAAGCAACATGGAGCAGAACGTGAATCCCTTCTCCTCCAGTTTATATGAAATGACTGCGTGAACTATTTTTTGCATGGAAACAGTCCAAGAGCGGTTGTTTTGGTCCGCACCAGATTATGATTAAAACGGAAATGTTGGCTTGTGAAAGTGCCCTCACATGTCATTTGGCAGCGCAATGTCCCTTTAATCAAGTACTTTATCTATTTATCTGTCCGTCTTCAGGGCTTTAAAGTCCTGAAAAAA
This sequence comes from Cottoperca gobio, assembly GCF_900634415.1. Lineage (NCBI taxonomy): Eukaryota > Metazoa > Chordata > Actinopteri > Perciformes > Bovichtidae > Cottoperca > Cottoperca gobio. The sequence goes on from NC_041376.1 coordinate 3,731,673, forward strand.
GTTTTAATGTCTAATATCTAAAATGTGAAACCAGCTCATCATAACTGAAACACACTGAGGTCCAGTTCAACTGAGAACAGAGAGCCTGTGTGTGTGTGTGTGTGTGTGTGTGTGTGTGTGTGTGTGTGTGTGTGTGTGTGTGTGTGTGTGTGTGTGTGTGTGTGTGTGTGTGTGTAAAGTAAACACTGACACACATCCCTGACTGACTGTTGTTTCAGTGAAGGAAATGTGTGTGCGTTTATTGACTCCACATCCTGACTTTCATCCACACACTGATCCCTCTCATGCTGCTACTTACTGTTTACATTAAAGCTGCACACACACTTCAGAGTGAACCCACTGAAATCAATTGATTTTTCTGTCACCTAGAGTTTTGATATATTTGCTTGTTATTATTATTATTACTAATAATAATAAAAAATATATTGTTGACGTTAGTTCCGGTGATTTTCACAATAAAACACATAATGTGTGTAGGAACTATCTTGTATGTGTCTGTTTGGATTAGAAACCTGTTTTGAGATTTTGTTTGTTTTGCCTGTGTTAGATGACAGGTGTAAAATAATAACACCTGGTGATGGATGTAAAGGCCATGTCGTAGTGATGAAGTTCCAGTTGAAGGATAATAAAGTCAAGATGGCGGTGAAGATAACGAAAACAAGGATTTGTACTGTGCCTAACTTAAGTGGATCATAACATATTGGGTATGGAATTCATTATGGTAAGTAATTGAGTTTGGCATCACAATAAACTGAAGCATTTTATAACCAAAGAATCAGTTAATCAAGAATCAGCAGTAAATAATTATCAGCAGCTGTGACTCCACTGATGTTATCTGAGTCAGGCGGCAGGAAACTTCTCGTTATTGTTGTGATAAAGATTATTTTAACACACACACACACACACACACACACACACACACACACACACACACACACACACACACACACACACACACACACACACACACACACACAGAAGCAGCTCAGTCAGTGTAAACTGACTATGTAAGGAGATCATGTGGTGACAGAGCGGCTGGATGAGTGCATCAGTATGGAGCCGTTCACTGTATGTGTGTGTGTGTGTGTGTGTGTGTGTGTGTGTGTGTGTGTGTGTGTGTGTGTGTGTGTGTGTATGTGTGTGTCTCTACAGCAGCGAAATGTTTTTAAGTGTATTTCTTTTATATTGTGATCACGTTGATGCTTCCTGCTGTATTATTATGTTTATTGATCTTTTTATCAACTCGTTTTATGATATAATGTTAGGTTTTATTATTAAAAACCCAAATATCAGTCTTAAAATAACCAGAAAACAGTTAGCCGTGGAGACACAGCGCTCTCTGGTGGACAGTCTGCAGATTACAATACAAAAACGCTGTGGCCAAAAGTATATATTAATATCCAGTAGAATAGAATAACTAAAATCCCCTATGAAGCGGTTTGTTCTGTGTTTCCTGTGTAGTAATAATATCTGGTATTGATATACGTAACTGTCACATTACGTGAGGGCTACTGAAAAAAACTTGTTTTTTAAAAGAGATATGAATTTTACATCAACATTTTTAGATCAGGGGTGTTAAACATGCGGCCCGGGATCCAAAACCGACCCGCCAGAGGGTCCAGTCCGGCCCGCGGGATGACTTTGCAAAGTGTTGTTTTGATCATAAAGTAAAATACTGTTCCAGATACCTGTGACAAAATGTTTTGTGCCTTTGTAGATACACTGTGATCTGTAAGTTGTAATGCACATGTGTAAATGATTAAATAAGGCATAATATTGTTGACATTGCACCTTTTCTTAAGAAATTTCAGGTTCATAAAGTTTTGTAAAAAGATAGTTCATTACATTTGAACATTTTCAGAATGAACTTGTATTTTTTTGCACTAAAACGAAGGGGAACATTTGGAGTTGTCATTATTTATAGGTTATTATGCTGTGATGTTACTGGTCCGGCCCACTTGAGATCAAATTGTGCTGCATGTGGCCCCTGAACTAAAATGAGTTTGACACCCCTGGTTTAGATAAAACAGGAGAAGCACTGTGTCCTGTGTGTCCATTGTAGTGATACATTTGGATATTTTGAAATTAAATTCAGTAACTGGGTCAGAGAACATGGAATCTATTATAGTTAATATAAAAAATGCTGTTAACGTCAGCATGAAAGTATTGAAAAAACATTGGTTTGTGTTATTTTAACAGTAATACATTGATGATCCCTAAGCAGGGCTGAGAGGTGAGGTGTAAAAATCGGCTGAATTTATTTTTAAATATATAAACTCTGGATTGTTCAATAGAATATAATTTTTTTCTTAATTTCTTTGTTTTTTTTAATTGTATTATTTTACACCCTGACTAGATCCTGCTCTACATACTCCGGTACGCTAGATGGCGCAATTGCAATCTGCCAAAAAAGAATTAAGCGAAGAAGAAAATAATAACTAATTTGAAACTAACTTCACTGCAGTCTACTACGACTAATAAAACCTTACTGGCGCTAAACGTTCATACTATGGACTTCAAATCATTTATCAACAATGTTGAATCTAACAAAAAAGTACTTTACAATCTTTACAATGTCTTTATAGTTTTACTTGTGACGCTCCTGCGAGGTGCACGCTCATCACAACACCTGACCATTCTTACATACCTTACAGTCACGTGACGGTCCAGTGGGCGTGTCTACGTGCAGGTTGTGTGAGACAGACAGGTGCCATGCCCTTCTGCTGAAGATGTGGTCATGGCTCCTGGCTTTTGCAAAGATTGCTCCCTACTGCTCCAAGAATTGAACTTGCATTTGAGGAAAGTTTTCAGAGAGTTTGAGCAGAAAGTAAAAGATATTTTCAGGGAACTTTCTCGGTGCACCTGCTTCCGTATCACACGTGAGAGGAGGACGGAAGAGGCGCTCTCTTTGTATGGTAGGAACATTGTAGATAATTTTCTTTGTTGTAGGCAGCAAGGCAAGCACACCTGTACGGACTTTATCTGTCTTTATTTTTATTTTTAAGTTAAGAAAATAAATTCTGTTGTATTTCTTTCATAAATCTCTGATTAACTCAAATTCTGGGAGATTTCCTCATTTTTAATCTGCTTCTTCTCCAGATGATGAAACTCAACTACTTCATCAGGAGAGTCTACAAACACTGAGCAGACTTGCAACGTCAGAAAACACCGACCTACAAATGACTGCAGCCATGTTTTATTTACATCTCAGTCATCATTGTGAGTAAAGATTTGTATGTTGCTTTACTATCTTCATTATAGTAATGTCTTGCAGATCAGTGGAGCATAAAATAAGACTACTGTTAGCAGTCCAGGTTTCTCATATCGCTCACTGTAAAGATAATCTGACTGGCATCATGCAAATGTTCAACGGTATTTCTTTTATACCAGGGTTGGCAGATAGTGTGTGCTTTGGTGTCTTTATGAAGACATAATTAAATGTGGCGCCAAATCTGTGTAACAAATGGTATCAGGTAAAAAAATTCTAGCACTTATACACTTTAAACTTTCACATTTTAATAAGCGCCTAACCAAAACACAATGTTTATTACAGATTTATGAAACATTAATATTCTTCTTTGGGTTCCCAGCTTGTGGTATATCCTGTTGACCTGCTCCTAAAGATCCCCCGTCCAAAAAAAAACACAAAAATGCTACTATGTGGGTCTCTAAGGGTTAAAGCTCATTAATAAGATCCTAAAACCAAATCTATAACAAACAGGGAGCCAAAGTAAAGAAGATAACACAGGTGTGACCTCTTGGTTCACAGGTTTCATACAGTATCTGCAGATGTGTGACCACGTATTATGTTTTGCATAAACGTGGCAGTTGACAGATTCCTGTGTGTACTTGGTTGAGGTTGACGGAGGTGAATTTAATACCAGCCACCACTCAAATATTTCAGGTTTAAAACTAACAATTGGTTTTAGCTCGTGAGACCGACCGCTAGTTAAGCTTGTGTTTAACTTGCAGGTCGTTCTTAAAAATTCTGCTTCTTCAACCGCAATGATTTGTTTGTATTTTCTTCTTCGTGTGTTACAGTGAAATCACCTTTACCAGATGCTCTCGTGGAGCCAGTCATGGCCTTACTTTTATCAACCGAGCCAGAGGTGCAAAATGCTATCTCTCTCTCCCTGGTCAATCTGTTAGTCAAGAATAACGGTAAGAGATGAGAATCACAAAGTATTGTTTTTGACTCGTAATCCTTAACCTCTCCTCTTTTATTGTTTTGATTTGTTAAAATGGGTTTAACTTTCAGTGAGCAAAGAGTTAGTGATTGAAATGGGGATGCTGGTGCCCATCCTGGAGTTGTTCCAGTCTGGTGATGCCACCGCTCAGTGTCACTCGTGTGCCTGCGTCACCATGCTGGCCTCCTCAGGTTTGTACAGCGAGGATTCTGCCTTTTTAAATCCTGTCTCGTCAGCAAATAATTTGCATTTGGTATAACTTTTTAAGGTGAGAAAATGTAAGCAAAAACACTTTCAGACTAGTGGAAAGAAAATATTGAAAATCCAAATGAAGGTGTTTATTTGACTAACTTTGCATCTGTAAGTGTCTCCTAGATAATGCTTCATTTGCATATTCAAACATAACATTTCTGAAAACTTAATTGATGGATTGTCAGAAAGGTGAAATATAAATGATTAATAAAAGGCCTCTTTGCATCATCAGAAGTCGAGTTCTACATGTGTGAAGGTTTTTCATTCTGTGCACACAGAAACAAACAGGGAGGCCGTCATGCTGGAAGGAATCATGCCACTGTTGGCTTTAGCGAAATCCTACGACCCGCAGGTGCAACAGATCGCAACTTGGGCTCTGTTACATCTCACACAGTCAAGTGGGATCATTTCCTCTTTAGAGTTCACATTTTATAAAACCAGAAGCTGTTCATGATCTTTCTGGTGTTACTTTACTTGATTGCAAACATTATCCAATACTTTCTTTTCTCTTTTACAGATTGGTCGACACGGCTCTTATGTCAAGCGGGAGGCATTCCTGTCCTGGTGCTTCTGCTGCCGTCCTCGGACACAGAGGTGCAGTTTTACAGCTGCACCGCTCTGTGCAACATCGCTGCCGTTCAGGAGCACCACCCGAAGCTACTCGACATCGGGAGTCATTTCTTGTTAAAGTCTCTTTTAACTCTCGTGTCTTCCTCTGTGCAAAAGGTAAACGTGAACTTCAGCGGCCGAGTTTGAAGGTAAATCAACAAGAAAGTTTAATAAAAATCTTTTTCAGAATTCATCCCAAGCGTGCAGATGCCTCCAAACTCTCTCAGAGAATGGTAATTATAAACAATGAAGCCAGACATTGATGCCACACCCAAAGCAGATGCTGTTTTGTCATTTTGTTTTGTGCAGTTCTGATCCAGGAGCAGCTGATGGAGCTCGACTGTGTGTTGCCTCTTCTGGTGCTGTTGAAAACGCCGTCTCCCGTGGGGACAGAGTCAGCCGTAACACTGCTGTCTGCACTGTCTGCACACACACCAAACAATGTACGGCTTCCTACACCGCAGGATCAAAAATAATGATCACGTTACTTAGCTGTGTGTGGTGTGTGTGACAGAGGGGTCTCACCCCGCCTACATGAGAACAACAGCCACAGATTTAAAGAGACTTCTTTTTGGTTGTTTTGCATTTCTTTGTAGACGTTGGACTTTTGTTGATTTGTGTCTCGTTTTGGGAGTTTTGTCTTTGTTTTATTATCTCTTTGTGGTCGTAGTCTTTCTGTTTTGTTGTTTTGTGTCAGGTTTTGGCCGTTTTTCATCTCTTTGTGGTCGCATCATCTCTCTTTTTAACTTCCCAACAAGAAATGTTAGTAACATTAAACAGAGGCCCATCCAGTAATCCGTCCATGGCTTTAAAATGACTTATTTGATCTATTGGGATCTATTCCTTTTCGTTTCCTTGAACTAGCAATCACTGGATGTCAAAAATCCAATCCCATCCATCCCAATGTCGATAATATTGGCGTTTGATTCCAGGACGTCCTGGTGAGTGAGGGTCTGTTGGAGGAAATCGGCCAGCTGCTTCATCACACGTCCAGCTCTGTTATAATCTCACACAGCTGCAAGATAATCACCGACCTGTGTAGCTCCAGCCTGGGTCTGCAGGTACACCATGATTTAATGTTGCATGTCTGTAGTTAATACATGACGGTGATAAACTCTTAAAGTCGTGTTTAATCCCATCGTTGTTCTCTAGGCTGTGATGGAAAGTCAGTGTGTGTCAGGACTCCTCAGGGCCCTCATGTCTCCGGGTCTGTCTGAGGAGACGGTGCTGCATGTGACTTCATGCTTACGTCCCCTCATGACCTGTGGTGAGTGACCTGGACATGCAGTAGTATTTGCCTATTGTATTTTGAATTGTTGGAGTGGAATTAAACTCAAATTTCACACAATTTCAGATCCACTGAAGTCTCTCTTGTCGGTGACGATAACGTCAGAGCAAGTTTCAAGACTTGTGAAGTTGTCGGGACAAATACAGAATCCTCAGTTGTCCTACAACAGCGCGGCCGTGATCAGCAAACTAGAAATGACGGGTAATGTTACGTATTACTCGCTTGAAGAAAACAATAAATAACCAGTTTAGTTTTATGTTATGCATATTAAACATTGTTATATTCTGAGTGTTTCATCACCTAGGAGAGATGTTCCAGCTCCTGAGACCTCACTACATCCCCGTGTTGGAGTACCTGTCGGGGTTTCTCAAAGAGAAAGATGTTAAGTTCCAGCAGCTTGGCATAGCTACAATATTCAACCTCCAGAAAGGTTTGTGTTCTACCTCTACTTCATAAGCAACTCTGGGTACTGTGGCCGATGAATGATCTGATCACAGACGTAGGTGTTGTAATTGAGCGGTTCTCAGCCTGCTTTGTGCCGTCTTCTCCTGCAGATGGAGACTTTTCCTCTCTGTTGGCTGACAGTGAGGCGGAGGCTCAGCTCTGGAAGGTGCATGCGCAGACGGAGGAAACCAGACGGCTGCTGCAAATGATTCAGCCCCTTTCTCCATCTTCTGTTAACCCTCGACTGTAAATACTGAGACGTGCACAGTTTGGACTGTAAGCACGTTTAAATTCATGCACTGTGTTGACAAGCAGCCTTTTTTTACATAGAGTTTAAATGTGTTTTATTAGTTTTTTTTATGTTTACAGTCGACAAATGAAGTGAAAAACAAGGCAGAGATGCGGCATAGTATCAACTTTAATGAAATATGGCATATATTTAAACTTTAACAGGATAACAAGTGATAGTTATAAGCAATACTTGTACTACAAGATCAGATACATTTGTTTTTATATTCTTTTATTATAATAAACTCGCCTAACCTCTACGCCTCCAACTTTGCTTTGTAAAGTGATATACATATATATATATATGCGCTATATCAAACAAAAAAACTGTTAGTGCAATAAAGGCTTTGTGCATTGTATCCTCTAAAACAACACTCACAAAACTGAAGCAAAGTCTTTGGAAACTAAGTTCCTTAGCAGCTTTGAAATATGCGATCGCTATACTTCACAACCTAAACTCTTGTGTTCTTAGAGCTATTCTAGTTCAACAGTGACACAACTGAGGAAGGAAAAGTGCTTAGATTGTAAGAAATATCAGGAATAAGCAAAAAAAAAAGCATATGGCTAACATGGTGTGACTGTTAGAATGGCTGTTCCTAGTATTTCAACACTCCTCACCACCGTCTACACACATCTACTGGTTTTTGGATCGTCACTAGTTCAGAAACCCGCTGTGCTGAAAGGAAGTAATAAATAACTTGCCCAATATTTGTGCCACTGGATACACACAGAAAAGTGACCAAACGCTGACGTCCTTAGTGAGAGGCAAGGCTGTAATCTTACATGCTCTTTCAAGGTGCCGAAGGGCAGCAAAATGGCCGTGCCGCAGTGACTTCTGTGTTTAGCAGAGAAATTGCAGCTCTTCAAAGTGTGTGTGTGTGTGTGTGTGTGTGTGTGTGTGTGTGTGTGTGTGTGTGTGTGTGTGTGTGTACACGTCTGCCCCCCTGCAGCTGCTCAGATGACCTCTGCAGGAAGACACAGAAAAAGATAAATGAAATGTTTCAAAGAAGTAGAACATGTATGATCCATATTTAGACTTTTCATGAGGGGATACTGTGTATATATATATATATATATATATATATATATATATATATATATATATATATATATATATATATATAATATATATAGATATATGATATATAAGATAGATATACTATATATATAGATATCATATATACTATAAATATATATAGATATATATAATATAGATCATATCTCTATATATATCTATATATATCTATACTATAATATATATATATCTATATATACTCCATATATCTATATATATCTATATCTATATACTATATATATCATATATCTACTCATATCCTCTATCTCTATATCTCTATTCTATCTCTATATATATCTCTCTCTCTATCTCTCTCTATATAATATATAGCTATATTACTTATATATATATCTATATATATATATATATATAGTGTCAGGTGTTTGCGTGACGTGAGACCTTGAAGGATGAACTGTTGCATAATAATAACTGTGTGCAGCTGCATCTTTCCTTTTGCTGTGCTCTTTTTTGGCAATTTTAATTACAATTAAAAGTGTGTGTGGTAAAATCACAAGTGTATTTTAACATGATCTGAACATTAAAACATCTTTTATATCACTATAGTCAATATGGGTACAAAGCAACACCCCTAAACTTGTTTACCAGCCTTCTATGATTTAACAGTTTCCAGACCCAGATCTTTAAAGCTACTTGAAAACAAACATGACGATGAGGTCCAGAAGGTGCCTGACTTCTTAAAGAGCCACTAGCCAGAGCCAAGAATGTTAACTTCCCGCCCTGAGGACGAGCATCGAGTGATCCGCTGGCTGCGTCTCACCTGCTCGTTGGTGAGTCTGGATCTCCTCCAGGCCCGTGAGAGTCCGGAGGGACCGGCGCTCTTTGAAGGCCACAACAGGCACCATGTCCTCCTCGTTGTTCAGCCCCAGCTGCGAGCTCTTTGTAACCACTGGCAGCTTGACGGCATCTTCTATGGTGCCATTGTGCACGGGCTCGGTGTTTTCCTTTGGTTGGGCTTCATTTGGCAAAATCCTCACTGGTACAGATTTCTGTGTTAAAAAGGATTCACCATGAGAATGACGTTACAGACTCTTCTGTTTGATTAGTCGTCTACTTAACGGATATTGTTGATGTATGTTTATTTGCTTTCAAACAAGAAAAAGGAAGCAAGCTTAAGCGGATGCCATGCATGGTGAGGGTTAACCAATTTGGTCAGTGAAAAGCTTTTAGAAAAGGGGGGCTGGTTAGTTATTAGTGGATACTGGATGTGTGTCATAAGAGCCCAGGGGCGATGTACTCACTGTATCTGGAGAATCTGTCCTTCTGGTTCTCCGCATGATCTCCTCAAGTCGCTGGAAAAGAAAACAGCTTTTATTAAAACGCTGTCGTGGAAGGATTTGTGAAACCATTCCGTTTGCTGAACATGTTTAATGAACACGGATAATAAAGATATAGTTATCGAATGTTTTGTCACCTTTTTCCTAACTTGACGAGCTGCCTCCTCTTTCTGTGCGATTATTTCTCTCTCCTGTTGAATCTGTTCTGCTTTTGCCTTCTCTTTGGCTTGTTCCTCCTCTCTCTGCATAAACAGAGAGAACAACGATGGTCCATTCAAAATAAAGGAGTAAAAGAAACTCAAAAAGCATCCACAACGACTCCTGTGGAGATGCGATTCCTTTCTGCAAAGCAATGTTTGCATTTCCCACCTGTTTCTGCAGAAGTGCGGCTTCCCTCATGGCCTGAGCTCTTTCTTCCTCGGCTCGTCTGTGCTCCTCTTCCTCCCGTTTCATCTTCTCCTCTACAAGACGGTGAGCCTCAGCCTGCTGTCGTGCTCGCTCGTCTGCCCTCCTGTGCTCCAGTTCCTCACGACTCCGCCTGGACATAAATTCATAAATGGTCAACGGTCTTAGAGGCTGCTGCGGTGTTTCTGTCTCATAGGTGGACGTGCTTTTCACCTTTCGGCCTCCTCCCTTTGCAGGCGCTCCTGCTCCTCTCTCTCCCGTTGCAGTCGGGCCTCTCTCCTCTTCTCAGCCAGGACACGTGAGGCCTGCCCCGCGTCCGTCGTCCCGGCTGAAGGTCTACTCGTGACTTCAGGAGGCTGTGGATCTGGAGGAAGAGGCATCTGGGGAGGACCTACAGAGAAATAATATCAACTTCAGCACACATTAAATACCACTTTAAACACTGCACTGTCTGTGTTAGGCGTTTCTCCAGCTTACTTCTATGTGTCACGGTTCTGGTTTGAGCTGTTGTCTCTTTGTCGGGCAGGTTCGAACATGGAGACTCTGGTGGACTTTCATCCCTCATTCTCACTTGCTGACCTTCGGCTGATTTCCTGATGGGCCTCGAGTTACCAGGAGAGAGGACAGAGATACAAACAGAAACCTCTTCCTCGGGGACCGACGGGAGCTCGAGCTGCAGCGGGGGTGAGTGTCTGCTGATTGATCTCCGGGGGGTTCTTTAAGATCCAGCAGAAGAGAGCAGATGTCCCACTTTGTTCAGATTACTGTTACTATGTCTTGAATGTACAGCAGATGTATTTTTGGTCACCTACCGTTCAGGTGAGGGGGAGGTTGTTCTACTTTTTGTAACTTTGGCTGGTTTCACACTGGCGCTGACGGCAGGTGATCTAGTATTTGAGTTCTTCTTTTTAGCGTCTTGCTGTCTTGATGCTTTGATCTAAATCAAAAAGAGGAAAAATAATCAACTTTTTACATCATTTTCTCCAATTTCAGTCCATAAATCTGGTTGAAAAACACTGAAAGAGAGACAGCTGGGTGATCCTAAAAAAAACCGAATTACCTGAGCCAGATTGATGCTTCTGTGCTGGCTGGTGTTGGGGCTGGAGGAGGCAGATGGCCTGTGGGCGACTGCACCAGGGTGCTGCTGGGGTTTGTGAGGGGTGGTGGTGGAATTCATGGAGTGGAATGAAACTGCACGGCGACAAACATGGACAACTGAGCCAGTCATTTGTGCCATAATTATGGTAAATCGGAGGAAATATGCACAAATGGTAGAAACAGTGATGGAATTGTGAATCGGCGTGTAAACAGAGAAGGAAACGAGCAGTTGGTTAGTTGTAGCAGTATCTTTATAAATGCACTACAAACTTAAGCATTGCCATAATGATAAAGGGGACATATTATGAAAAACTCACTTTGTTTCAGTGCTTGTGCACAAACATTTGGTAATCTTGAGTGCCTACAAACCCACAAACTGTGAAATAAGACAACGCAGTCAGTTTTTTGCTTATGTCACATGAAGGCTCATTAGAATATACCCCCCCCCCCCCCCATCTGAGTTTCTCCTGCCACATCATAAGCTGACTTGGCTCTGGGGTTTAAAGAGACAGAGCATTTCAGACAGAGGGGGGGTACAGGTGTCTTCACAATGACAGTATGAGAAATAAAATGTATTTTTTGAACATTAAAGCATTTAAATGTGTTCTAGTAGAAACTCAAAATATGATTATAAAACCGTAAACTGAGCATAATATGTCCTCTTTAAAGCAGGGTGCATTCTGTTATCATGGGGGAGAGTACCTTCTTCTCCTGACTGACAACCAGCACTCTTGCTCCTGGCCAGATAAGAGCATGTGGGGGTAAGCAGGCGACTGACCAAGTTCTTCTCCCATGTTGTCAGTGGCAAGCGACGTGGAACTAGCATATTGATCAGTGTAAAGTTTTAAGTGCAGCAAAAACAAAAAAGATAAGGCACTGCAAGAATTGTTGTGTTAAGATATGTTACACAGAGAATAGATACTGTTAAAGACGTTGTTATGAGTTCAGAAAGATTTTGTTAAAAGAGAGAGGGGGGGGGGGGAAGAGCTTTCATCTCTACTTACCGTTCTTGGAGAGTTTTCTTCCTCTTGAGTTTAGACTGAGGCTCTGTTGGGCCCTTTGGCTCTTCTCCACTGTCCTCCGCACTACAGTTTCATATCGCTCCTTAATAAAGGAAAACAACTTTCAGTGTTGATGTTACTGAACCCAGAGCCGTGACAGCGTTCTTTCATTTCCACCATCAAAACTCACTTTCTCCTCCCTCAGTCTCAGCTTGCGCTTCTCTTCCACGGCGACACGCTTCCTCTCCTCTTTGACCCTCTGGTCCGTGAGTTTCTTCTTGCGCTCCTGCAGTTGTTGCTCATAGTATTGCCTGGCGCGCTGCTCCCGCTCCATCCTGCCATGTTCGCGAGAGGCTGAAAGTAAAAAAAAAAAGAAAGAAAAGTGAACCAGTACAAATAGATTGCTCAGTTATGTATGTTAATCTTTTTAGAAATGCAATGCATTAACAGTGTCACATACCAAGTAACCTCTGGTGCTCCTCTCTTCTTTCCCGAGCTGCTTTCAGCCTCTCATCAACATTTTGTCCATTAGCCACTAAAACGCAAAAGTAATATTTATAGTCACTAGTTTGCAGGAGAAAATACTCCATTACAAGTAAAAGTACTGCATGTAAACTGTTACTTAAGTAAAAGTACAGAAGTATCAGCATCCAAATATAAAAGTACTCATTATGCAGAATGCTTCCTTTAAATATGTTAATTATTATATTACTGTTTTGTCATCACTAACACATACATACACATGTAGTTCATCAATGTGGTATAGTACTGCATCGTATCATTATAAAAGTATAATAGATAGACATCTTTAGTAACTATTAGTGTCAGATGAATGTAGTGCAGTAAAAAGTACAATATTTGCAGTACAAGTATAAAGTACCAGAAAATGGAAATTTAAGTACCTTTAAAATTGTACTTGAGTAAATGTACTTAGTTACATTTCATCACCGCTGGTTTGATACCATACATTTCATTAAGTAATACTAATAGTTATGTTAAACATTAAATCTAGAAAGAATCCTAATAAAATGACAGCTGCGTGATAAAAGGGTGAGAGCCGTATCGAACCTGCAGGGGCCCGTGGAGAGGCTGTGTTGCAGATTTGGGCGGCCTTGTTGACAGAGCACGCTGTTTTCTTTGCCTGTGAATTTGGTTTGATATAACCACCATTGTCTAAAAAGGGGGGGGGGGGGGGGGGGAAACTGCAAGTTATTCGGCTAAATAAATAAATAAATAGCAACACCTCTGACGTCTTCAAGGTTTTATTTTTCCTAATCAAACAATCTATATTCCTTTGATATTTTCTGGATTAAAGCATATTTTAGTACAAGCGATGATGTGAAGGGGCTGTTACATGTAAACCATGGACAGGGGGGTGGCCTTAGGGTCAGTTGCAAATGAAAGAGCCATTATAAACTGCCTGCGTATTAAAGGCGAGGAGAACATGATAGCACCTCATGGAGATGACTAAAACAAGCAATGAAAAAAGGTCAAGACACAAGACTAATGAGTGATGTGTATGAATGCACCAGAGAGGGGGGGGAATGCATGTTTTCATTTAGGGTTAAATAACGGCAGGATTATGCAACGTGTATTATGTCCACAGATGTTTACAGTAGCCATGCTCAGTTACAGAATAATGAAGGATTTCTCAAAGGGAAGAAATCATCTGCTGTATATATTCTATTCATGCATCATCGATATCATCAGATGATCCTGTGTTCGTGAGCGACAGTCATTCTGGCTTGTTTTTGACCAGATACCATACAAATCCTCCTTAAATAAAAGCACAGATAAAAAAAAACGACTAACCTCCTGTCCTTTCAGATCCATTTTTCTTCGTCTGGCTCTTGATGGTACGTGTAGAAAGTGGTCCCTGCGATGGAGGGATGTCACTGTGTTTCTTCTGCACAGCCATGCTAGGTTTTGAGCCTGGCATACCACTGCTCTCCCTCTAAAACCCCCTCCTTTCTCCCCTCCTTTCTCTCCTCCTCCTTGTCTTTTGAATTTCTATTTCAAGATGCCTTCGGGTCCTGACTTTCCAAGTGTGCTGTGCAGAAAAACTGCCCTCTGCATCAGCTGCTTGTTCTTCTGCGCCTAATAAACCAATAAACAGAAAAGCATGAAAACAAAACCTCCAGTTATACCCCTGTCTAATGGGTTAGACATAAATCAAAGGTTATGCACAAACGAGTCCTGTCTTCTATGACAGTCTGATCCTCACTGAGTGTTGTCTATAAAAAGGCTACACCCCCTTTAAAGATCTCACCCTGGTGAGCTGCTCTGCTTTACTTTCACATAATAAAGCTGTGTCACTTTAATTCCCCCACCACACTGCCTGCTTGCTCGATGGATTTGGCCAAAGGGATGCAGCGTTTCCTGGAGATAGGGAGAGAAGAAAAAAAATGGAAGCTGAGAGCCTGTCTTCATGAATAATTACCACGAACACGGTGGTATAATATTCAGTGACATACATTGCTTGGACATTAACTCGCTCTGATGGAGTCAGTGTTCTCAATAGACGAGGGAAGGACGTGAGGTTTTTTTTATTAACTCATGAGTCCCCCCGATGATTTAAATGTCATCGCCACTAGATGGAGGTCTTTCCTTCTGGAGAACAAGCTGCTGCTTTTAAAATGCTTCAGCTACTTTCACATGAATCCACTTTTATACAAGTGTGATGATTTTTTAAATCAGGGACAAATGAGCTAAACGCTAAATCAAATTTAAAAAAAGAAATTCTCTCTTTATGTATAACCAAACTCATTGTCTTCATAACTAAAGTTGAAATATCTTTAACTACTATTTGATGGATTTAAATGAAAATGTGTGCAGACATTCATCATCATCTCTAGAAGATGTTGACTCTTCCTCTAGCGCCACCAGCAGGTCAACGTTTTCACTTATCCAGTAAAATACATCAAAAACATGTGTGTGGACTTTTTTTTGTTGCTAATCCTTAAAAGGCCGGTTATATAAAACCACTTCAGCGCGGGTTGACCTTAAATTACATCTAAGGACGCCACAGAAAAAAAATGAGTTGCATAAAGTCACCATTAGGATTGTCTTAATGCTGAAATGATGCTGTAAGGAACAACTTTGATCTCTAAGTGTTTGCCCCGAGCTGCTTAAGTACTTAATTGCGTTGCTAGAAGATCCTTAGGAACAATTTTCCCTACTAATCTCTTAAAATAATATAAATAATTAATTGAACATTACACACATTGGACACTATGAGCGATGCGCAACTTGTCGGAAAGTTTAGATTTGATTATCAATATATATTATACAGTATATTATATATATCATATTCTTCGAGGAGAGCAACCTTATCATCTTCTTTTTGCATTGTCTTTGTCGTCCATTTTGGAGAAGCTATCTCACACTGACAATAACGCTGTTAAGTAACGTTAACTGTGCACATGTGCTGTATTATGACAGTAACTACCGTGAAAACGTCATTCGAAACACTTAGGCTTTGTGCAATCTCCCATTGGAAAATATTTTTGCACGAGGGACAAACTCATGTTTGAAACTTAAGGTTTCTGTAACCGGGCACATGACAGTTAAGTCAGTATTTAAAACAAGAAACAAGAAAACACTGTTTGGTTTTAATCTTGGATGACACCGGTTCTGGATATTGAATACAGTCACTATTCACAATTTCAAGTATAGTAATCTTATGTTTAAAGGGGTCATACCCTATAACTGTATGATGTGAGTATGAGTGCTCTGCGTGGGAGGTTTCACTACCTGCGGGTAAGTCCATGGTATCACGGACTTCACTAAATTGGTCCGAATCCTTAAAATAAATTAGAGTTGAAGAGTTCACTTTTCATGGCAAGATAATGGTACATAATGCACAGAGGGGCCTTTTGCTTTCCAATGAATAGGGCTTGTATTGCCAGCCAATTCGTCCCCTTTTCCCAAAATCTTTGTTGGGTGCAGGTTCTGTGTGGCCTGAGGTTGCAGAGGTGGAAGCTGAGAGCTGTGCCAGCTGCTGACAAACTTTCCTGAGCTGCTTCAACTCTGCAGAAAATCACTGACCACAATGAAAAGGCCATTAGACATATAGTGGGACAATTCAACAGGATAAGACACACACCCTGAACCGAAACAAGAAGGTGATGTTTCAAAATGTCTTCAGCAAAGCATCACTACATATGTTAATATAATCATTAGACTAAACAATATGCTAGTATAGGTTATTTGTTAGAAGCTGCTGCTTGTGTCAATTCCAGTCATAGTTCACCTGTCTGATGTTTAACCATAATTATATCTAATCATCACAAAATTACTTTCACTTATTGAGAGCAATTAGATGTTTTAATTTTCTCATAATTGCTAAAGTAACAACTAATAATAACATCATCTTCATTCAGATTTCAGCACCAAGTACAAGCACATGGAAGGGTAACAGTCTGACAATTCAATAAACCATGTTTAATATTAGCATGGACATTTTGTTGAACGTGCTGTTTTGGTAACATGAGTTTAAAATCTGCAGAAGAATTGTGAGTTTGAATTTAAATTGAAGACAATTTATGTTTTTATTATTTTGCTTATTTACAATTTTTAATTTGTTTTATAGTTTTAGTTTTTTTATATTTTATTTCACAGTATTTTTACTACTTAAGACACAGAAGGATTTTAAATGGCTTACAGTGTTGGTACAACCTGCCTTGTTTATAAATGTGTTGTTCAATAAAGAAAAAGTGAACAATAATGAGAGTAAACTACCAATAATAAGATAAGTTAGCTTGTTATCGTTCGCAACAAAAATACAATAGGTTTATCGTAACTTGGGTTTTTCGTTGTTGCTACGTTACTGCATGCGCGTGGGACTGCTGTTTCTGACGGACAGCTCAACAAACGTCAGCTAACGTTAGCTAATTAAGCTAACTCCTAAACTATACAACGTATTTATCTTGCTAAACATTAATGCAAGAGTATAGGTCGTTTTTTAAACGAATATCGGCAAAGGTTTACGCAGCTTCTGTACAAGTTTAGGCATTACAACGTTAAATGTAGCGTTAACCGGTTACTTTAGCATTAGTGGCAGTCATAGCTAACGTTTTAGCCGGTTGTAGAGCTAGCTAGCTTTAGAGCTTATAAATAGCCTACCTTTAAACCAGTTCACAGAGTGCAAAAAATACGAATTCAGTTTGAGTTAAACAGGTAAAAAGCTGCCTTCCATTTACCATTTAAAGAAACATGAGCTCTTTGGCCACCAGGGGGTACTTCCGTTTATTACTGTGGCCACAAAAGATGTCCCATACACAGTAAGTATGGTATAATATTAAGATTAGGTAGGCCATATCGAGACAGAGGCCTGACCTAATTATGTTAATCATGATGGCATTGGAATAAAGACAGAGTAGATGTAGGTTACAGAATAAGCTTTATCTTTTAGGGAGGCTGTTTCATTGGAGAAATTGTATGCACACAGTTTGGGCAAAATTGTGCCACAATTAACATGTGACGTAAGGATTTGTTGATATAGAAGACATTTAAAACCATAGAATAAACAAACCAGCATTTTGGATTTTGAATAATACATTTTAAGAAAGTTCCAGCGGTCACTTGACACCCCTGACACCAAAAATAACAATGTCCTCTGGCTGTGTTTCACTGATTAAGCCTGCCAAACTCCCTCATCCGAGAGTTTGAGAGAAATGTGTCGTAAGGAAACACTACACCATTGTCAGGTGGTGTGCCCGCCGAGTCAATGGAGCACAAACAAGATGGTGATCACCGGTCTACAACCAGCAGCCAAAAAAGGGCATTGGACACTGGACCTACATGGGATAAGATTGCATGGTTGGTATCAAGTCATTTTGTGGTTCACCCTAGATGACATTGTCAAAGGTGTCGATTTAAGGGCTTAGTTGCCTGCTCATGCGCATTCATTGGTGTTACCTAAATATTCATCCAAAATACTAATAATAGGCTAACTCTTTTATTGTATAGATATGAAATGTTTGTTATTGTAAGCTGATATCTTGCACTGCTCATCTCTACTGAGAGATTCTCTGATGTAAAGTAGGGTTGCATATAAATACTTGTTGATCTTCATCCGACCAGAAAAGTCAACCATGGTTTGGTGGCTGATGTCAACTTCAAAGTGTGTAAGGTTGCATATGATGACAACACCCATCAGCGTAGAGGTTCGTATATTAGGCTACAGGGGCAACCAGTAACTCTGCCCGATTGGTGACACGGTCAGCGGCCATCCTGGGGGAACTAGGATCTCCTCAACCTCTCGTGGTTGGAATTGCATCAGGTAATTAAGGGCAGAATCTCTCAACAGAGTGGTCAGGTTGGTGTCGCTGAAAGTATCAAACACTTCCAGCTAAGCGGGCAGGAAATATATCCTTTACAGTTCTAGGTAAAGAAAAGGAAATAAGTTGCATAAAGTTAGTCATCTAGTTATTAAGTTACACATCTACTTAATATTGTTTTTTATATGCATCTTTGAACGTAGAATGCAAAAGAAAATCCTTAAGTGGGTACAACATAAAGATATTTTTCCAATTTAATAATAATGATAACATGTTTCCCTGTTATGTCTCTAAACTAAATCTATTTATTTTGTTGTGAACAGTGATACCTCCACATAATGAGGATGCTACATACAAGCCTGACTGGAGTGCTTAAATAATTTAGAGCCTTGTTTCATCGGATACCAGCAACTTTAGACTTTGACGTATGGCTGACAGACTGGCTGTATGTGTAATTGATGAGATGATGAGTTTTACTTCAGTATTCAATATAAATTGCTAAAGCATACCTCTTCTTAGCAAAAATAATGACACATAATCAGTGCTTTTAACATTGCTTTGTGGGGAAATGCGTCATACCATGTTTTCCTTATTTGTTACTTAATCAAGTAAATAGCCTTTTGCTCAAATGTATCAGCAGCACTTGTGTGATTCAAAATTGAGGTCACTTCCTAAACCTTAAGGCCCATAGCCGAATGCATTTGAAACACAAGGCGCTGCAAATAGGACTATTAGGCCGTTTAGTGATTCCATGACAAAGACAGTGTGTCAGCACTAGAACCCAGTTTGGTCGGCACCCTATTAAAGATTGAAACGCAGCATTCTTCCAACTAGGCCGGCATGACATTTTGTTTACTTCCATGAAATTCTATCATGAGTGACATGGCAATATATTCATTACCTCATGCTCACACATTTTGAAGCTTTTCCAGCGAAGTACTGTTTTCATATATATACACACACACACACACACACATAATATATTACAATGACGAGTAGATGCACATTACCAAACCCTTATATATATATATATATATATATATATATATATATATATATATATTATATAACAAGGACTTTTTTTGTGTGTTTCTTTTGACTTTGTAGCATGCCATTTACTTTAATACTTCTGAAAAGCATAGCGACCATCCTCACGGAGGATTTAGGATTTAAGAATATAAAGTATATTCTTTTATTTTGTGCACAGCCTACGTGGATTGGCAGACACTGCTCACAGTGACGTCTCTCAGCGGTCCCTAGTTATAGTTACCAGTCTCGGGTTCAACACTCATGCACTATTCATTGGCGTATCACATCACTCCTGCCCAACTTCAGACTTGGACCAACCCAATTCTTTTCTTTGCAACTTTACTTTGAAGCCTTATTCCTTCCTGCTGTGTAAATGTCTAAAATGTTTACGTAGTGTTGCTGTGTTGATCTCAGAGGTAAAAAAAAAGTTGCTCTTTCAATCGCAGGAAACGTCTTGGAGCTACTCAGAGGAGGGAGACGAGCATTACTTCCTTGTATGGTATGTATTAAAACATTATATTATTTCATCAGCAACATCATGTTACGCAAATATCAGATTTAACAAGCAAAGCTTTGGAAGTTAGGCCTCAGTGTTTTGCAGCATACCTGAAAGACTTTCTTTAAGGAGGGACTTTCTGATGATTAATATTTGTTTGTTGAAATGTTGAGCAGATTTCTTTCATTTGGATAACACAGACATATTCAGAACTTTGAATTCTAGGTTTCCTGCAGGTGTATTTAACGACTTGCCTTATTCCAAACGTCTGTAACAAGCAGCTCATGAAGGTGTTTCAATATTTTGCTGCCCTCTTAGTTTTGACCAAGTTTCAAGCAATGGGATGTTTTTAAAATATGTGATGCATAGTTTCAATTTAATCCACTTCATTTTCTGTTTACACACACACACACACATCTCTGAACATTTTAAGAAAACATTCCAAAAAGTAAAAAGAATGTGGACCTTTTGAAAATAACTAACGCGGTATATTGTACCGTACACCTGTGGAAAGGACACTTTGCTGATTAATTACAGCAGATTAATTATTTTAACTGTATTATTTTTCACCATGCAGTGTGAAATGTATCCTCTTTAATTGATGCATTAAGGTCAGCTGATTTGAATAATTGAAAGCTCATTTGGAAGGATAATCCAGGGTGTGGTAGCAAGTAGCACCCTCTTAAAATGACAGCATACCGGCTGTACTTTAGTTCTGTCACGACACTTTGAAATATCTTTCTTCCGTCACATGTTTTGGTTTTGAACAAATGTGTAGTAAATGTTTTAAATGTTCTTAATAATTTAGGCTTTTTCCAGTCGCTCCTGGACCTTTTTTGATAGCAATTAGTTGTTGGCCTCGTTCTGTCTACAAGACCGTGGAGTAGAGTGTCGTGGTTAAGTCTGTTGTGGCTGCTCAGACAGAAGAAGTGAGCTTTGCACAACATGCTTAGAAAATTAGATTAAAATGCATAAAAAATAGTTAACGTCTTTGTTTTTTAATGAGTTGAAAGTAGTTTATAATACAGATGTTTAAGTAATTGCATTAACTATACCAATGTTTCCTTCATAAAAGTGCAAATCTATTGTCAATGACTTCTTTTCACAGAGCACGTAAAGAATCGTTTTGAACCATGAAGCGCAGTAAGCACCGCGGACACAAGGAGGACAGAAACGGAGGTATCAGTAACTAAGATGGGTGACAGAAGATTAGATCAACTAAGACAGGAACTCCTGGCTGATATTACAAACTGCTGTTGCTTTACAGCCCCTTTAGCCCACTGGAGAAAACAATTCTCAAACTAAAGTACCAAAGATTTTTATTTTTATTTTTTCTTATCATGACAAATGCAAATGAAGCAGTTGCTCGACTTCTTGTTGATCTGTAACTTCCTTTAGTAGCTTTTCAGGCCTTTATTAACCAATCCTGCAGTAGACCTGAATGTATTCATCATTACTGCAAGTATTACACCTTCTTCCTGCTTTTAAATGTCATCTATGGCCATTTTCCCACGTCACTGACTTTTATAAAAAGCTCCCAAAATGAATAAAACACAATGTTTAAGTAGGGAGTTCTCTGGTGCAAATATGCACTAAGCTTTCACTGTCACCATTTTTTAAGTACTTTAATTTTCCTACAATATGACCTTATTGTGTATCTTTCATCTGCAGATGAGCCAGCTGTTCTGGAGACGGAGGACCTGGATCGTCAGGGCATGTTCCTGGGAGGAGGCCCAGATCCTGACACCATCTCTCTGGCCTCAGTCACAGCCGTCACCACCAATGTATCAAATAAGAGGCAAGCATGGTTCTGTTGTACAGAACACATGTATCGCTGTTGTTGTTGTTGATCATGTGGATCTGTCTGAAGATTGTCACTAATGTCTGACACTTTAATGTCTTACAGATCAAAGCCAGACATAAAGATGGAGCCCAGTTCTGGAAGACAAGTAGATTACCAAGTACGGGAAATCTTCATTGTTCTAGTGTGTGCTGATGAATTACTTACTAGTCATTGTGGAATATATGCGTATTATTGTACTTGCACATGCATAGTTAATCTTTATTTGTTTGTCTGACACAATTGGTACATTCGCTCATTCATTAATTCAAACTTCACAGAGTATTTATACTCAAAAGATCACTGACATTGAGTCAATTATAAAAACAAAGATATATATATTAACAGAAATGAGGCAATATCCTTATAACACAATAAAATCCATTAGAACTTTCCAATTAGGGAAATTATTTTGATAAATAAATCAGAATAATTAGGAAGTAAAAATAAAATATACAAATACGTCGCTCGATTAATAATAGATAGCAATATAATTTTGCAATTATGGTAGATTATTTGATAGATACATTTAAATAGCTAAAATATAAAATAAAATACATTATGTAACACATTTACAAGTCGAGGTTTCAGATCAAATTTTAAAAAATGCCCAAAAGTTATAAGTGCATTTATTTTAAGGAGCTGCTGCATTTTGTTCCAGGAGTTAGGTGCTCTAAAATAAAAGCAGTTTTTCCAGGTTCAGACATAACTCGTGGAACATTTAGTCCCTTACATAATCAGTCTCTTATCAAATCAATCCGTCACTCAATTATCTGCTCATTTCATTTCAGATCAGTGTGACAGTGATTGAAGCCAGGCAGCTGATCGGACTGAACATGGATCCAATGGTCTGTGTGGAGATTGGAGAAGATAAAAAGTACACGTCAATGAAGGAATCCACCAACTGCCCTTACTACAATGAAGTGAGTCAGCATTACGATATATCTGTATGTATATCAGTTTGGGTTGATACTAACAATGTCATCACTAACTCCTTTCTCCTTCCAGTATTTTGTGTTCGACTTCCACGTCCCTCCAGATGTTATGTTTGACAAAATCCTGAAGTTGTCTGTAAGTTGTTTGATTCATAACAATGTAACATAAAACAGATTCATGTGATTATTTGCATTTTAATGTTGCAATGTTTGCAACCTTTAGGTGATTCACTCCAAAAATCTTCCTGCGTAGTGGAACACTGGTTGGATCTTTCAAACTGGATGTTGGCACGATCTACTTCCAGCCCGGTAAAGTCATGAAAATCTGCTTTTTTTTTTTATTATGAATTCACGATACTGATATTTCAACTAACGTGTCCTCTCTGTTGTCTTGCAGAACATCAGTTTTACCACAAGTGGGCTTTGTTGTCTGACCCTGAAGACATCTCAGCGGGTTGTAAAGGCTACGTTAAGTGTGATGTTACAGTTGTGGCCAAAGGAGACACTATAAAGAGTCCGCACAAGGCCAATGAATCAGATGAAGATGACATAGAGGGGTAACTAGATTTTTAATGTGTATAATTCTGATTCGACTTCAAATAGGGATCACTGAGCCGTTTGCAGAATTGAACAGAATTTAAATACAGTAACATTTGTGTTGTTATGGGGATCTTAACATGGTATGTTCACCATTATTGTGATTTAAAGCATTTAAACCTAATGCAGAAAAGTTCCATCTCAGATGTTTGCGTCTGGTTTCTTATAATGTTACATTATGTTTCATATTCATCATGCCCCATTTCTCTTTCAGCAATCTCTTGTTACCAGAGGGGGTGCCTGCAGAGCGACAGTGGGCTCGGTATTACCTGAAGATCTACAGAGCCGAGGGACTCCCCAAAATGAACACCAGCATCATGGCCAACGTCAAAAAGGCATTCATCGGAGAAAATAAGGACCTGGTTGATCCTTATGTCCAAGTACTGTTTGCTGGGCAGAAAGTGAGTATTAGTTAGGATCCCAAACATTAACTGCCTTCTGATTTTGTATCTGTTTCATCTTTAATTACAGTGACTGAGTGGATTCACATATACGTGTGATTACAGGGGAAAACATCAATTCAAAAGAGCTGCTATGAGCCCATCTGGAACGAGCAAATCGTTTTCACCGAGATGTTCCCACCACTGTGCAAGCGCATCAAGATCCAGATCCGCGACTCGGATAAAGTGAATGATGTTGCTATAGGAACACACTTCCTGGACCTACGGAATATTTCCAATGATGGGGACAAAGGTGATGTACCATTTCATCTTTTGAAAATGTTGGATCTCCTAACACGACAGATATCAACAACAATCAGCCCTGCAAAAAAAAAGAAACTTAAACAGTTCAATAAAATATATTCAAACATTTATGTCAGCAGGTAAACATTTACAGAAATAATTAATAACACGCAACCAAACCCAAACAGATCACGGCCTTTTCTTTTCTCCTCTCTTTCTCCTCTCGCTTTTCTTCTTCTTCTTCATATTTAATTTATTTATAACATTTTCTCTCATCTTTTTTTTACATGCTGTCCCGTGTAACTTATCTGTGTCCTTTTTATGTTTATTTTTGTTAATCAATAACATCTGTTGTTGCCTTAGTAGATTTTTATTCAGATACACTTTTGTAAACGATAAGCATGTATTTATTTCTCTTTGAACTCAGATGTGCTTAAAAACATCTGAAACATTCAATTCATAACTTGCAAATGATATTTCTTCTTTATTTCTCAGGCTTCCTTCCCACGCTGGGACCTGCCTGGGTTAACATGTACGGCTCCACTCGCACCTACACCCTGATGGACGAGTACCAGGAGTTAAACGAGGGGCTCGGAGAGGGGGTGTCCTTCAGGGCCCGGCTGCTCATCAACCTGGGTGTGGAGATCCTGGACCCCTCCTCGCCTGACATCAGCAGCTCCACAGATGTGCAGTTGGAGGGAGTACCCAACATCTCAGAGGTGGGGCCCTGCTTGGATGGGCAGCCATGCAGAGGAAGCCAATTGTTGTTGTGAATTATTCATTGTCTCCATTTAGTCCACCTGGTGCATTATTAAAATGCCGTTCGCAATAATGTGGCTTCTTTTTGTTGGTGGACAATGTAAGTCACACAGTAGCTTCATTTGAGAACAGTGTAAGCCCCCGAGTCCCCAGCGACTCAAAGTCTGACGGCTTGTGTTACAGGGTTGTCAGGACCACTATGTCACTTTATATGTCAACAAAATGTCTTGTCTCACACTTGTTTGTTTATTTCACAGACCGCTACCGGGAAGGTTGAGGAATTTTTCCTCTTTGGATCTTTCCTGGAGGCCACAATGATTGACAGGAAGATTGGAGATAAGCCCATCAACTTTGAGGTCACCATAGGTATTTTATATTTCCTACACTTCTCACTAAATGAATCACATCTTGAGTCTTAAGATCATTTTCAGAGTTTTATATTATATATATATATTATATTTAAGCAGAATCTAGTAAGAAATCCTCAAATTCTTTGTAAAAATTCTTAATGCTTAACTTGCATTATATAAGAGAAGTCCCAACATGTGAAAGTTGCACGAGGCAGTTTAGGGAATTACCATAAATTATTAACATTATCAGAGTCAGAAATACTTTATTGATCCCGGGGGGGGATTTGGGTTATGTTACAGTTGCTCCAATTTTAGAATTAAATATATATAAACATAGAGAAGTTATTAGAAGAATAAAAAATAAGTATGTAAAAAATATTTGCATTGTTGTACAATATATAACAATAATAAATAAGGAAATATATGGAATATATATCCTGCAATATATAACAATAATAAATAAGAACAATAAATATGGAAATATATGGAATATATATCCTGCAATATATAACAATAGTGTAAATAATAATGGGATCTATGAATCCAGAAATAGTATAAAAAAGAATATATCTTGGTGTACAGTAAATCAGAGTATTGCACAGTTTAAGAAATAAATATAAATAAAGTGTTGTTGCTGTAGTTCATAGCATCAGGAGTTGAAGGTTTGACTACTAACATAGCTGCTGTGCTGCAGGTTACTTTGGAAACGAGATTGATGGGGTTGCCAGGCCCAAATCGAAGGGGAAGAAGGGCGGAGGAGATGGTGACGAGGAGGAAACAGATCTGATCCACAACTCCAGTGAGGAGGAGATGGATGATGACGGGGACCTGACTTCAGTGGCGACGACTCCTCCCATGAAACCTGTCATCACTGACCGGTCAGAACAATAACATCATCACAGAGCTACAACGATTGTTCGATAAATCACCTTCCTGATTAAACTGTGATGTTGATGAAGGTGCATTGATCCTAGAAAAGATGCATCTAAGTTTCAAGTTCTACAAGAAACTTTTTTATCTGTATCCTCAGAAACTACTTCCACCTGCCGTATTTTGAGAGGAAGCCATGTATCTACATCAAGAGTTGGTGGCAGGACCAGAGAAGGAGGCTGTACAATGCCAACACTATAGACAACGTTGCAGATAAACTGGCAAGTCATACCAATGATGTAGATGAGCATACTGTAGTATTACAAACGTTAGAACATAGTGTTCATTTGTGTATTATTGGCAGTTGAATAGAGTTTCGGACTTCTGCTGAGTAATTCTCTCTCTTGCTGCTACAGGAGGACGGACTGAACGATGTGCAAGAGATCATCAAGACGGAGAAAACTTATCCCGAGCGCAGACTGAGAGGCGTCCTCGAGGAACTCAGCCAGGGCTGCAGGTCTGTAGTCAAAAACTTAAAACCAGCAGTTTTGAATGTTCGTCTAAATGATACGTAGACTTTGAAACTCACTGAGCTCCACTTTTCTTTCAGTCAGTTTCTGTCGCTGGCAAACAAGGACCCGAATCAGTCTGGCAGAACCAAACTTGACAGGGAGAGACTGAAGCTGTGCCTGTCAGAAGTGGTATGTCAACTGAAGAGGAGCTATGTTTCCTTTCTTCTACTTGTCGATTGTTAATATTTCTACTGTCTTGCTAAATGCGGGGGCTGTTTGTGGGTTTAGGAGAGCATCGGCCAGCAAGCTAAAGCCATGAGGTCACAGGTGAAGAAAAGCACAGTGAGAGATAAGATCAAGCTGGCTCAGAACTTCCTCACAAAGCTGCGCTTCCTGGCCGACGAAGTGAGATCCACAACATTATGTCCATCATTTACAAATGATTTCAGTTTGTTGAACATGCTTGTTTCATTGTGGACATTCCATGTTTAATGTGAGCGTTCTTACCGCAGCCTCAACACAGCGTTCCCGATGTTTTCATATGGATGATAAGTAACGGGAAGCGCATCGCTTATGCACGTGTTCCCTCCAAAGACATCCTATATTCCAGTGTAGAGGAGGAGACAGGAAAGGACTGTGGCAAAGTCAAGACAATCTTTCTGAGGGTGAGTTTACACTTATTGTAGTAAGATAATCAATCAAAAGGCAGTTTATCTAATCTGCAATGTATTTTTAATGTTGCATCAAATTCCCTTTCACCTACTGTGAACGATCAAATATATTTGTTTCTCCTCATAAACTAAAGGTCCCTGGTAAGAAAGGATTTGGGCCTGCTGGCTGGACAGTCCAGTCCAAGATAGAGATTTATCTGTGGCTGGGTCTGACCAAACAGCGCAAAGACTACCTGAACGGTCTGCCCAATGGATTCGAGGAGAATAAACTATGCAAAGGACCTGGCATGCCGTGCTCACCTCCCATCAGCCTCACCTACATGAGTAAGACCATCTTCTTGTTTAACGTATACATTATACTAAATTATAACAAAATATAATGCTAGCAACAAATACCACACAACTGAGTTTATTTCAAAAAGTGCCCAATTGTTCACAGGTCATACATAAACCAAACAAATAAAATACCTCACTAATGTTGTTGTTTTAACATGATTTAGCCACTAGAGGCTTTTTTATATTCCCTTCCTCGTTGTTACTCGTATTTTGGAGTGCCTGTATTTCTTCCTGTTTATAATAGTATATTAATAATAACAATAATAAATAATTATATTAATAATAATATTTTATAATAATAAAAGACATTTCAAATACCATAAATGCCCATCACACATCAAGTGTAATTTATGGATTTATTGATCTGTCTACAGTGAAACAAATCTTCCAGCTGAGGGTCCACATGTATCAAGCTCGCAGCCTGTTTGCTGCTGACAGTACAGGTCTGTCTGATCCCTTTGCAAGAGTCTTCTTCTCAACCCAAAGCCAGGTCACTGAGGTGAGCAAACGGTTGTGTTAGGAAGTCAACTGTCAGCCTAAAATAGGATTTATTGACTCGCACTTCCTGCTTAAAATGTTTTATTTTCTTTCCAGGTGCTGGCTGAGACTTTGTGCCCGACATGGGACCAGCTGATGGTGTTTGAGAATGTGGAGTTGTTTGGAGAGGCCACCGAACTGAGAGATGACCCTCCTATTATTGTCATTGAAATCTATGATCAAGACACAGTGGTAAGGGTTGTTCTGAGAGACGCTTCTCTTTTTACTTTTGTATTTATGTACCTTCGCATAGCTCCAATCACCAGATAGCAACATTCTCCTCCATCCTTATCATCGTAATATTAAAGAGTTTGTCTCTCACTTGAAATGTAAGACTAACACGTCACTTATTGAGTCTAAATCCAGTGTGTGATATGCCCTCAACAAATGTCTTTGTCACTAGCAACCTGATATGAATCATATTTGAAAGAATGCTTTTGCTGACTGACAATTTTATATCTGTTCCTGTCAATAACATCATTGTTTTGGATGACCCTCTGGATAAGTAGAGTGTGGATTCTCATGGCTTGATGTACCGTAGAAGCACTGTAATGTGTGCAGAGTAGATTGTATTGAAAGGCATGCAAGAGGAATAAGATACGTCCACAAGGATACAAACTTATACCTGTTGCATTCCTTTAAGTGACATTTTGTGCTTTTTTTTTGTATGTGGCCAACGGAGAATGTGGACTCTTAATATCCACTAACTGCAAGAGAGATTTATTATTATATTTCTTTAAACATAATAATAATTCAATGATCTTTTGACATGATTCAAATAGATATGTCTGTTTTGCAGTTCACTGGTTATTTTAGGTATGTTGCTTTTTGTTCATTTTTTCTTTTGGGCTCTTTTATCTTCAATGGTTTTTATCTAGTCTGCCGAGAAACATGTGCATCTCAAGCCATGTTTCTTCCTCCTAATACGACAAATCAAATCATTTTCAATAATGCAATAAAGCCATTGTAACAAACTCTGATGGATTGGATATGGTAGGCTAAAAAGACCATTCTTTCAAATATTCCAACCACAATTCATGTTTTAAGGTTTAAACATTAATTTACCGTTATGCTTCCAGGGTAAAGCTGAGTTCATGGGCAGAACATTTGCCAAGCCCGTGGTCAAGATGGCGGACGAGCATTATGGTCCCCCGCGCTTCCCTCCTCAACTGGAGTACTATCAGATCTACCGGGGGAACTGCACCGCCGGAGAAATGCTGGCCGCCTTTGAACTGCTGCAGGTCAGTCTGTCTGACACCAGCTAGTTGTGAGGGTGTGTAAGACTAAAGTTGTCAGATCATATTGAAAATAGATGATTTTTAATGCTTTTCTTGTGTCGTCTATTAGATTGGCCCCAATGGAAAAGCTGACTTGCCTCCCATAGACGGTCCCACAGATATGGACCGTGGCCCAATCCTGCCTGTACCACTGGGGATCAGACCAGTGCTCAGCAAGTACAGGATTGAGGTGAAGACTTTGTTTTAACTTTAACTGGACCAGTGATTTATTTATTAAGAGAAAAGGAAAGTAGAACAACAAAATAACCGAACCTCCCTGTCGCTCAGGTTTTGTTCTGGGGCTTGAGGGACTTGAAGAGGGTGAATCTGGCGCAGGTGGATCGGCCTCGTGTGGACATTGAATGTGCCGGAAAGGGAGTTCAATCCGCCCTCATCCCCAACTACAAGAAAAACCCAAATTTCAGCACCCTTGTCAAGTGGTTTGAAGTGGTATTTAATCATTTTAAATTTGTCATTAATATTTGCAATTTTTTACAAGCTTTCATTCTGTGTTGATTTTGGAAAACCCTGTGGACAAATGCGGCAGTGATTTCCCACGAACACAACGGCATCTTGTCATAAATATCTTGATCTGAATAGAGCGTGCATTTGTTTTAGAAGTGAGTGAAAGAAAAACCTTTTTGTGAAGCGAGACATGGCAGGTGAGACGAGACGAGACAAAGCTTAACACATTGGGTGACATGACAGAAATAACATGACGGGGCGAAACAAACATACCCTTACCCCGGGGAGGAAGCTCATCCTGAACAAACCTCAGACCCATTGGGAGAGATTTTAAATCTGTTTACAGGATGCAAAGCAGTATACTAGGTTTTATTAAGTTACTCATATAGTGATGCCAATTCTTTTCTTTTCTCTTTGCTGATCCTGCCCTGATATCAGCCATAACGTAATGTAAAAATGTTTAATTCTCTAAAGAAAGATCTCCTCCTGCTCACGTTCTACCCACTGCAAAACTTTGCCTGTGAAAATGCAAACACAGGTTGTGTCTGATTCCACTGGGAATCCGACCCGGTCATGAAATTGTTTCATAATCTGTTAAAAACTCCGTGTAGTAGCTTTAAATTAAAGTTATATTAACAGTAAATGCACAGAAGCATCAAAAACTAATTCCTGTAAACAATTATTGCCGTAAATCAAAACTAATTCTGGATTTTGTGTGTTCAGGATTTGCCGGAGAACGAGTTGCTACACCCGCCGCTGAACATCCGAGTGGTGGACTGCCGAGCTTTTGGCCGCTACACTCTGGTCGGCTCCAACGCCGTCAGCAGCCTGCGGAAGTTCATCTACAGGGCAACAGACAAGCAGGCCAACAACTGGACCACTACAGGTATAAAGTCAAACCTGGAGGCATATTACACCGTAGTGCATTTTCTTTACATTGTTGAGTACTTAGAACAACATGCAGTGATCCAAGTGGAAGAGTACAGGATGTGTTTGCCTCTGCAATAAATGACAGTTTGCGATTATATAGATAAACACGTCACGTTATACATTTATCTTTCAGAGGAGATCATTGTTGTCAACATGGAAGCTGAGCCTGGTTTCAAGAAGATTGAGACTGTGGTCAAACTAGACTCTGTAAGTTTCATTTTTGTACATTTGATGTAACCT
This sequence comes from Cottoperca gobio, assembly GCF_900634415.1. Classification (NCBI taxonomy): domain Eukaryota; kingdom Metazoa; phylum Chordata; class Actinopteri; order Perciformes; family Bovichtidae; genus Cottoperca; species Cottoperca gobio. The sequence continues at coordinate 3,762,423 of NC_041376.1, forward strand.
TTATTCAAAGAATGAAATCCAGTTTGAATAATAATTCTCCATGATTCATTATTAATGATGTAATCTGGTTTTCTGCCCAGTGCTCCGATGCTGTGGTCAAAGTTGAGGTAAGCAAATTAATCAAAAACATTTTATGTTGTTGCAAGAAACCTTAAAGCTTTACTGACTGCATATTAAATACATCTTGTATCAAAAGGACGATGACAAGGATGGAAAGGGGAAAAAGAAGAAGAGGAAGAAGGGGGATGAGATCGAAGAGGAAGAACTTGACGAGAGCATGTTGGACTGGTGGTCCAAATATTTTGCCTCCATTGAAACTTTAACAGAGGCGAGTAACAGAGTCTTCTTTTGCTTTACTGTCTGTAACGTAGCTGGATGACCTTTAAAGTATGATGGCAGCTGGAACTAAATGCTCTTAAATAAATAATAATAAAAACAACTCAGATGTTTACCTCTTGGGGAAACTGGATCTTCTGCTCCTGCAGGTTCTCAAGACTCAAGAAGCTGCTCTCTCAGATTCAGAGGACAAAGATGACATGGACATTGCAGACGGCGGAGGTAAAGCCAGATAAAACGGCAAACAAGACACACACAAGTAGTGTTTTAATTATGTTATAAATGTCAAAGTGTAATATTATAAAGCATGTTTTCATGTACCTCTTTGTCAGCCCTGAACCAAGTAGTAGAATGTCTCAACGTGCAGCAGCTGTGGAGTTTAAAGTGAGGTCATAAAACAGAGAACACACAGTTTGATCACATGACGAGCTTTTTATTTTACTAATCAACTTGAATGTTTGATTCTGCGCTTTGCCAACCAGGCTGCTCAGAATCAGCTATTTATAATGTGACTAAATATATACAGCAGTATACACTGTGTATTGTGTGTGTGTTACACGTCAACAGTGTACAGTTCAATGACATGCGTGTTGTTGACAGTAACAGCTGGTTTTGGCAACTTTCATGTGGAATTCATGTCCAACCTGTACTCACCTGTACTCACCTGTACTCACCTGTACTCACCTGTACTCACCTGTACTCACCTGTACTCAGATATCAAACCTGACGAGTCTCCTGTGAAAAGCACCAGAAGAGGAAAAGGAAAGAAGGAAAAGAAGAAACTGGGATTCGATCCGTTCGAGAAGAAAAGGCCAAAGCTGGATGAACTGAAGGTACTGGACTCAGCACCAACACTACGGCTGAAAGCACATTCTAATTCAACCTGCTGTGTAGAGCTGCGACGATTAGTCCATCAACAGAAAAATAATCTCCTTTGGTAATCGGTTAATCGTCTAAGTAATTGTTCATTTTCAGACCAGCAAATATGGAGATTTCCTGCTTTTCTCTGTTCTCTGACTGACACAAGAAGACATTTAAAAACATCTCCATGGACTTTGAGAAACTGGGATACGAGAAACTATTTTTCACTATATTCTGACATTTTGTAGACCAAACAATTAATCGATCCAGACAATAACAGTTACTTGCCGTCCCACTGCTGTGTAAATGTACTTGTTGGTTGCACATGACAAGATGGGATGGGTATTACTTGAAAAAAGAGATAATTCAAGGCTTTGATAAATGTGTGCTCTCAAACAAGGTGTACCCGAAGGAACTGGAGAATGAGTTCGACAACTTTGAAGACTGGCTGCACAGCTTCAACCTGTTCAGGGGGAAAGGTGGCGATGATGATGACCAAAGTGCAACGGATGAAGACAGAATTGTTGGAAAATTCAAAGTAAGAAGAGAAAGTTTAGCGTACAATACATATTGTATTCTTCAGTTACACCACTTGTCTGTAAAAAAAAACCTTTTTGCCATTAATGGAAAGGAGCTTGTCATAGATACAGTTGCAGACCGGACAGAATGCATCACATGTTAAGAACGATTAACATTTTTTGCAATATAAGCATTCTTTTGTTTATACGTGTCCCTTTAGGGTTCACTGTGCATGTACAAAGTGTCGGACGACATGCCCAGAGACATGAGCTTCGACTCCAACATGGGAATGTTTCAGAACATTCCTCACAACGATCCCATTAATATCCTCGTCCGCGTCTACGTTATCAGGGTAGGCTATGCATTATTGTCATTTCACAACACAGGATGTAGATTCTCATCATATACATGTTGTTTATATTTAAATATATACAATAAATATTTACAATATGAGTGTTTTGAATTATAGTGCAAATGGAAAACTTTGTCTGTCGTGGATTAACTGCTTTGTAATGAGAATACTGTTGCAGACGAGAGGCTCAGATTATCTATTTCACTCTTAAATGATCCAATTTGTTTTGGTAGGCAACTGATCTGCATCCAGCGGACATTAATGGGAAAGCTGATCCATACATTGCAATCAAACTGGGAAAGACGGAGATCAAAGACAAAGAGAACTACATCTCAAAACAGCTGAACCCTTTGTTTGGCAAGTAAGTACAAAATGCTTTATTTCTGATGAAAGTATGTTTACGTATATACGACGGCGATAAAACCTGACGAACGCTGTGTGACTCATCCGATCAGATCCTTTGACGTGGAGGCTACGTTCCCGATGGATTCCACACTCACGGTGTCAATTTACGACTGGGACCTGGTGGGAACCGACGATCTGATCGGAGAAACTAAACTTGACCTGGAGAACCGTTTCTACAGCAAACACAGAGCCACATGTGGGATTACATGTAACTACGCCATGTAAGAATCAAAGACTCCCTGGAGCTGTGTGGGTAGAATGTGGAAATATAGTAGTTCATTATTTAATTCAGGAAAAGTGAAGCATCAGGTAGCAATGATCATAAAACCCACACATCATGGTTTTTACTTGAACGTAGTGTCCGAACCTATGTATGTTGTTACATATATACGCTTATCATAGCTTTATATAATGCATTGTTTATCACAACTGTAACTGCTTTTGCTCTTTTCCATAGCCATGGTTACAACGTGTGGCGGGACCCAATGAAACCCACACAAATCCTGTCGAAGCTGTGCAAGGACGGCAAACTGGACGGGCCTCACTACGGCCCTGGAGGAAGAGTGAAGGTGGAGAACCGTGTCTTCATGGCACCGACTGAGATAGAGGATGAAAACGGTACATGTTCATTTCATGATTGTACTTTTCTTCTACATTGCTCTGGAATAGCAGCTAATTGCCTAAAAGTGTGATTTAAAAAGAAGTATTAAAGCCCCATTTGATGTTGTTTGTCAGGTTTGAAGAGGCAGACTGATGACCACCTGGCTCTGACCGTGTTGAAGCACTGGGAGGAAATCCCACGGGTCGGCTGCAAACTTGTCCCAGAACATGTGGAAACCAGACCGCTGCTCCACCCGGATAAACCAGGGATCGAACAAGTATGTCATTCAACTACACCTTTTAATCAACTCAATTTGTTTGCATACTTTAACACCTTATTACCTTGTGTTCAATTGCTTTTAGGGGAGAATCGAGATGTGGGTGGATATGTTCCCTAAGGACATGACTGCACCCGGCCCTGCCCTTGATATTTCACCAAGGAGACCTAAGAAGTATGTTCTCTAGTCAAACCTGTCATAAACGACATGTGCTGATAAAATCCAACATCTAGTTGGCCTTTACCTAAATAAATGTAAAGGTAGAATCAAAGAACTGATCAGTATTTCATCGTATGTCCTGTCCCTTCTGCCCGTGTCCAGGTTTGAGCTGAGGGTGATCGTGTGGAACACAGATGAGGTCGTTTTAGAGGATGATGATATCTTCACTGGCGAGAAATCAAGTGACATATTTGTGCGAGGGTAATCACAAGCTTTTACTCATTTATCCCTGTCTCTACATTTTAGGCACAACTAGACCAAAGCACAATATATTTAAACACAACATAATCTAATTCTGATTTAGATTGTTACGACAGCGTATCATATCAGGGCCCTACATTACAGAGCGCAGGGAGATAAGAAATACACCATTTTTCCAAATTCTTTTCTTTTAAATTTGTGACTTTAATCTCAGAGAATTTCTGAGTTTCTTTCTCTGAATATGACCCCCTTCCCCCCCGGCTCTTTAATTATTTAGTTGACCTACAATGGCCATAATATCCTGTCCTCAGATTGAGATAACACAACAACAACAACAACAACGCTTGCTTTGTCTAAGATCGTAAATCTGTCCGACACCTTTTCCCGTAACAGCTGGTTGAAAGGGCAGCAGGAGGACAAGCAGGACACAGATGTCCACTACCACTCCATCACTGGGGAGGGCAACTTCAACTGGCGCTTCGTCTACCCCTTCGACTACCTCATGGCTGAAGAGAAGATCGTCATCTCAAAAAAAGAGTCCATGTTTGCCTGGGATGAGACCGAGTACAAGATCCCGGCTCGACTGAATCTGCAAGTGTGGGACGCCGACCATTTCTCTGCAGACGACTTCTTAGGTGCAGTGGACAAACATTAACCTTTGGCTTCAGGAGTCACTGTTCATCTCAAACTATTAAAACAGATGCTGCTTAGAGGGACTGGATCATTTTTTCCCAATGAAATTGGATATGAAACATGGATTCTTTTTGTTTAATCCACCAAATAAAGCTTTCCTGCATTTAACTGAGTTAAATGTCTCTTCATAGGTGCAATTGAGCTGGACCTGAACCGTTTTCCACGTGGTGCGAAGACTGCCAAGCAGTGCACCATCGAGATGGTGACAAACGAAGGGGAGATACCGACGGTCTCCATCTTCAAACAGAAGAGGATCAAAGGCTGGTGGCCATTTGTGGCCAGAAATGAAGATGATGAGTTTGAACTCACGGTAAGTCAAAGTTCAAATGAACCCACATTTTAATGTTAACCATAAACATAAAACTTTGGCTAAAATGAGTTGGTAAAACATCTTTGTGACATGAGAGGTTTTTTGTTGTATTTTTAGGGGAAAGTGGAAGCAGAGCTGCACCTGCTGACCGGAGAGGAGGCGGAGAGAAGCCCAGTTGGTGAAGGACGCAATGAACCAGATCCACTGGAGAAACCCAAGTATGAAGGATGTTCTGTTATCTCCCCACTGCTCACGTTTTATAGATTATGTTACATTGTTGAGTTTATTCTCGGCTATTTTAACCCTCGCCATAAACACACAGACACACCAATACAAGAATACATATTTCAGCTCGTCCAGTCAATAATAATAAATACATGAATAAACGAGAATCGTCAAACCTAAAACGAGCATAAACATGTTTTTAAGCGATTATATAATTACTTATTAAAATAATGGAGCAATTTTCCAAAATGAGGAAAGAGATTTTTATGAATTTACTTCAACCAAGTTCTGGACTCGTACCTCGGATCTTCTTTCGTTACACGGTAAGATGCTTTTTTTTATTATCATATATCGTGTGTATTTTTACCTAGAATCATTTTTATGTTCTTAAAATATTTTACATCGTTTCTCTGTCCGCTTTGTCCTAGTGTCAGGAATGTCAGCTATAATTCAATTCAAATGTGTCTCTGACAGAGAGCAACAATACTGGTCCATAATGCTTAAAGTGTGTATTACTGAGCGTGTTTTTGTCCTTCCAGCCGCCCAGACGCCAGCCTGACGTAGTTCCTCGCTCCCTTGAAGGCCTTACACACTTTAAGCTGTCACTGTTGTCACTGCTCTCCTGCTGCTGGCCATGCTGGCTCTGTCCCTCTACAGCTTGCCTGGTTACATGGCCAAGAAAATGCTGCAGGAATCTGCAGTTTCCATTCAATCTTAGCATTTTAAAGATGGAAAAATGGAACCAATGATATCATTGAAGTAGACCGTGTTTCATTTTATGAGCCAAGACAAAAACAATAGCAAAACATGATTTGAAAATGCTTTCAGAAAAACATATTCTCCTCAATATTAGACTCAATGTTCATAGACCACTCAACATTTGTCTCCCGAAAATCTGCAATTTATAATTAGTCGAGTATCCATGATAACAAAGCGATTTATGGTTGCCGTAGTAATGCCCACTGTACTGAAATTAAACATAATTTTTCATTGTGGTGAGTTGGGTCTCTTACTTTTGAGCAAGTATTGTCAGTATCCTGGTTAGGTTTGCACAGGTTTTGATGTTCATTTGCATTTCATGGTCAGCTGCATGCAACATTTGAAAGAATTTGTGAATTCAGTTGCAAAACAAACGTTTTCTTACCGCCAAGCAGCGTGTGAAAATGAGATTAAAAGGTTGGAGAAAGATCCAGCTGATCGTAAAGGTTAGGTCCAGATGAACTAAATTCTCACGAGTCCATAGATGTATCCATGTACATCTAAAACGTTATTGGTAACTGTAATCATTCCTCCTCTCCACAACAAAATGTATTTAATGTGAGGCTTCAGAAGTCTGCAGCCAAATCAAGAGGGTGTCTTCCAAAGTTAGTGTTTTTAATATGAAATAACTCTTTTTGTTTAGCCATACAGTCATACATCAGGGCTTTGTAGGAACATCCTTGTGATTATTTCAAATTGTTGACTCTGTAATTCTGTTTGCTTCTGTGTCTGTGCTCCACCAGCCGTCCAGATATCGCCCTCCTCTGGTTCCTCATCCCTTTCAAAGCTGCGAGGAACCTGATATGTAACCAGTACAGGTGGCTGACCATCAAGATCGTGTCTGTTCTCCTGCTGCTGGCCATCTTGGGTCTTTTCCTCTACAACATGCCTGGTTACATGGTGAAGAAAATGATGGGGGCTTGAGATAAAACCAGCAGAAGATGACTTTTTTTCAAAGAGTGTGCATTCAGTTATAATTAGAATAGTTTTTGTGAACGTTTTGCAATTTACCATTTGACAAAATAATTGATGTGTTATTAAGAGTCTAATAGTTATTCATGTCCATTGCTCACCTATGAGTTGACTTGTGCTGGAGTTCTTGTCTTGTCATGTCCTGCTTATGTGTCTATGTATGATATTTCAAATGTGTGCATAAATTGACTTCTGAACACCTCATTTTTCTGGTAGTCCTGTCATTTGTATATACTGTACGTGTACTTGTCTGTGTGGTATGTATGTGTGTGTCTTCAGGAACTGAAAGTATCTTATTCATTTATCATCAGTAATTATAAGTGCGTGGCTCGGTCAAAGTAAGGCGTGCATTCTGCCCGGAGAACTTTTCAAGCCCCTTGAGGTTTTTTAGGCAAACTATATATTATATCTTATATCTCAGGTTACATCAGGGCTTTGTAGGAACCTCCTTATGATTATTTCAGATTGTTGACTCTCTTTAATTCTGTTTGCTTCTGTGTCTGTGCTCCACCAGCCGTCCAGATATCGCCCTCCTCTGGTTCCTCATCCCTTTCAAAGCTGCAAAGCACCTGATATGTGACCAGTACAGGTGGCTGACCATCAAGATCGTGTCTGTTCTCCTGCTGCTGGCCATCTTGGGTCTTTTCCTCTACAACATGCCTGGTTACATGGTGAAGAAAATGTTGGGGGCTTGAGATAGCTGCTGGATTTTACTATTTCACAAACAAAGAAATTGTTTCTCTTGTAAGTTGCTCTTGTGTTTTTGCATTTGACAAGACACCATCAAGTCGTAGATTCTAAGCATTAGAGTGGCTACATTACGCAATAAAGAAAGCTTCTTCTCATATTGGCATGTAATCCCTAAAAACCCATTACTGCACATAGTGGTGCAAATTTGTTATTATTTCACTTTGACTGTTAGATTTGTCTTAAAATATCTTTATTATTGTTGGTGTTCTTGTGGTTGTTGTGGTTGCTGCTGTTGCAAGATAAGGCTGTCACCTTTGTGCTGATTTTATTGTGAACTCAACAGTGTTTTGACTTTTGAATTTGTGAATAAAGGGACAACTACAAACGTTTCTAATCTTAACTAATCTATCCGGTCATCTGTTCACAGACTGTTGAAGCTCTCCAGTGTCGCACAGTGGCAGGAGCTTAAACACATGAAGTGTCATTCAAAGTTATTTATTTATTGACAAATTAAAGAATTCTCAGTATTTCAATTTGACTAGCAAATAATCGACAACGTGGGACTCGAAGCTACTGCCTCCAAGCATTTCAGCGCGTGAACTACATCAACATTCACTGATTGGTTAATGTCCATTTTACATCCATTTTGCGTGCGATATGATTGGCTGTCCGCTGTGAAAACTGATGACGTCAAATCGAATGCCCCCGAGCGCAAATGAATGTATGAGTTCATTACCGGTATCCATCCGCGGTTGTAAAATTGCCAAACTTTGAAATAATAATACTTTGCGCTCTACGATTTAAGAAAAAATACACAAGTGTGTGAAAGAAGCATGTCGTTTGTTATGTCGGCCAAGAAAGCCCTACTACATATGTTTAGACACTGATCCTCCCAAAGCAGCGCTCGACCAACACACAGTATTATGATGCTGTGCTGTCATCTGCTGGTCCTCAATGGGACTAACTAGCTAGTTAATCATTTCAAGGACATGTGATGATCTACCAGCTCAAGCTATACATTTTGCATGCATTATTCCTGAGAACAGAACAACATGCAACATTAATTCCAACGAGTTAACATGCAAACCCAACAAGCGACTTTACAATTTCAACTGAATCAAAAGTAGTCCGTTAACGTGGAAGGGAATTCCCTTATTGTACCCTTTCCAAGTCACTAAGGCGACACTAGTTTGCAAATCACGAGCTGGTTTAAAAGTAATTCATGTTTACCTAAAAATACAACAAGTTTTCGAGCGAAGAAAAGTGGAGGATGCGGGCATCGATCCCGCTACTTCTCGCATGCTAAGCGAGCGCTCTACCATCTGAGCTAATCCCCCGCCCTGACGTCTACGGAAGTAGCCTGGAATAAAACCCGGAAGCTGCAACACATATGAATGGTGCTTTGAGATTTGACTGTATATCAGATGTGTGGAGAGATGAAACGCGAACCCTATTTTATTATATAAATACTATATTGTACCACACTATACTATGTTAATGTTATAATGTCTTACCGCATAATATACTAAATTATATTTCTTTTTGTATACACTTCGTATCATTACTTATATATTCACTTATATACTTATTCACAGTATATATTATTCTGGAGTTATTTACATAGCTGCTATTAATCATACTGTCGCTAAACCTCATAAGCATTTTTCTTTAATTGCTCTTATATAGTTTATTTTATTATACTAGTTTTATATATCTCTTATTTTATTTAGTCCTATTTTTAATTTTTCCTTCTCTATTTATCTGTACTTATTTCGGTCTTTGTGCTACTCCAACACCTCTTATCTTATAAAGAGTTAAACTAACCCTATTATAGGGTTAATTTAATGTCCATTCTCCTTCAAAATAAAGCACCACCATTTATTTCACAACTGTTTATTTATTCAAAACTCAAAAGATGAGTGTTCTGTAGATGTTTACATGGTCAATGAATGCACGTTTGAGAGCAGACGACAGCCCGTTTGCAAGTAAAAAAAGCTGGGAAAGGACAAGGAGACTTCCTCGGTTTAACTGGATGCTTATGATGACCAGTCAACTGGTCACAGATTTCTTAATACTGACTTTCTTCCAAACTACCACTCATATCATACCCTGGGCAACCCTTAACAGCAAAAAAAGTATAAACATTGTATGATTAGCAGGGAAGACATAACAAAACCTGTCATGTGAAAATGTGTCTGTATTAATCAGTGTCAGGCTCCTTTTATATTCTAGAATAAAACATTAGAACTGCTACAATCTATAACCATGTCGTCAGTCTGCAGGTGGCTTTCCACCTCTTAATTTTAAACTCATAAGCTTCTGCGTGTCGGCCTAAAAGATACAACGGCCATCAACCAGGATCGTGCGACATCGGACAAAATCTCCACACATAATACATATACAAAATATCACTCATTCACAGTCAATGTGTAACATTCTCATGCTCAGATATGCTGATCAATAATGAATAATCACAGAGCACTGATCATACGGCTTGAGTCATCACACCACAGGATTTCCTTCAGCGTTTCTACATGCCATGAACCACCATGACAGAAACTAAAAGCTTGATGCTAAATCAAGCACAACCCATAACAGAAAACACACACATGGCCTCAGCTTTCATGTACAGTAGGTTTTGCACCAATTTTGCTACAGAAAGTTAATCTAAATTAAATATAAGTTAAATAAATAAGATATTGTTATTAAAAAGTCACCTTTTGTTACAGTTTTAGTAGCTCCGGGAGTGTCCTGATGGCACCGTTACTCTAATAGAAGTTTCTCAGAGCACCAAAGTCAAATAAATAACTCCATAATGAGCAAAGACTTTGTCCTCTCAGAAATCACAATGTCGGCAATATTTACAGACCTAAAATTCACTGTTTACCATAACAACCTCCGTGCCAGGCTCGGCTCGATTTTCTGCGTTACTCATGCTGAAATAACTGGATATGTGGGACATTATTGTTACTGTGGAGGCAGGGAGGAGCAGCAGATGAGGATGCAGAGTAGTTGTGTATAGTGAGTAGACGGCCAGAGGGTGGATGGGGGGGGGGGAGGTTACAAACAGATATACATATGAGAAAGAAAAGAAAAGACGGACAGAGAGAAGGGATAGTGGTGAGTATTTATAGAGAGCGTGCAGAGAGAGAAGAAAACAAATGAGGGCAAAAAGAAAAAGAAAGGGAAGATGGAGATGTTGGGGGGGGGGGGTGAAGGGCTCAGTATTCATCCTGGTCCAGGTGAGCTTGTTCCTCGAGTTCCTCATCCTCCGGAGGTGCAAAGCCATCCTGAGAAACGGGTGGAACAAAGTTATTATTCAGGTCTTTTGCTTTATTTTATTTTATGTTAAAGCATAAAACATATCCTGATCAAAGACGACACACGAACAGATAAACAAGGGCAAAGCTTTATGTTTACATATTTATTCAAAGTGCTAAGTGTTTCTTTATTGTCTCTATAGACGCTGTGTCTTTAACTTGTAGTTCATCATACCCAGGACTACAATTCCCTTGATGTCTATCCACACAATGTCACACACGTTTTCTGCATTAAGGCTAATCAAGGGACGCTGCATTCACTTCCTGTTCTTGCCTTGAAGAAGGTGTCTGACCGAAAGCTTCTTAATGCACAGATTTAATTGTGTTTATAATTAAGTTTGAAGCTCCAGCACATCAGTAAAGTCCGATAGTGGGCGAGCAGAGTTTTATGTTATATTCCAAGGATGGATTTTTATTAATTTACCTTAAATGTCAAAGGGGTTTTGAATGAGTTGTTCTTACTTCTGTAACAAAACGTGGAAGTGGAGGTTTCCCTCCGGCTCTCTATCCTGACTGACTGTGAGTAAAGGACGTGCAGATTGAAATGGTGCAGTGCAGCCTGCATGTGGCTGATGAAGGACAGATACCTCTGTTGCGTAGAGAATGTTGATTATACTGCTGAGGACGGAGTTGTTTTCACTCTCGTGTTCCTGGCAGATCAGCTCGATGTCCCGTAGTTTGCTGAAGTAGAAGTCTCTCTCCTTCTCTAGTCCGTCAACTGTCAACTTCAACTCCATCAACTCGGAAAAGAAAAAGATATATTTACATCAGAAGGCAGCAGATAAAAACAAGAACCTGTTTAAATGGCATTATTCAAAAACATTTAATTAGTCACAGGACAATAAGTTTAGCTCGCATTAAAAGCAACTCTCTTTCATAGCGGACATCTTGACTCGTTAAAGAAAAGCATCTGCACATGTGCTCCTCCTACTGTAACGTGTCAAGATGTTATTGCTATTAATGCAATAAATCAATTTCTTTCAGTCGGTGTGAATCCAAAAGGAATCCACAGACTTGAGACGGTAAGATGGACGACGTGGTTTGAGGGTCCTCCTGTTGTCTACCTGTTGATTTAGCTCCATGATCTCAGCATCACTGCCCCCGTTTCTAGACAAAGTGGGATTCTTCCTCATAGCTGGAGTGTTGTGTTGGACCCGCTGTGGTGTTGGCATGATTTTGGGAACTGTTGGAGACGTCCTCTGTGGTCCTGAGGATGTCAGACATACGATCAGAGATGTTTAGCATTTGAATTCAAATGGATTTACTGCATTTATAACATTTGATTGTAGCAATTGTGGCGATGGAAAGAGCATATTATAGAGAGCTGATGTCATCAGCTTGTAGCATAATGTTGTGCTTTTGATGTCATTTTTGTGAAAGAATTTCAAATAGTTTTACAACACAAACCGATATAAAAGACACAAATTTGAATTGGCGGATTAAAAAAAAAATGATTTTGCACAATGTCACGCTAAAATCTTTAAAACAGAAAAACACTGCGTCCTTCCTAAACCTCTATAAGTGCTTCAGCTGAGGCGTTAAACTCAAAGTCAGAACATGCCAACACAGCTTTTGAATATAAATGCAGTCATTCTGCCCATTTACAACCACACTGCTCACCGGTGACGGGGTCACACGGCAGGCTTTACATCACACTACAAGTCAAATTAGATTCTTCGCCATGACTTTCGAAGCAAAAAGCTTTCACAGAGACGTAGCGAAGCGGACGTTACTCTTGTTAGTACAATGAGACAAACTTCTAGTTTATCTGTCCAGCTTTCAGACAGAGATGAAGCTGCAACAGTGCTGCATCAGCTGCTTGATGCACAACACTGGAGCGAGTGGTTGCATTTGATATTTCTGCAGATCTTCTGGCCCCGCTGATCGAGATCAATTAGAATAGGGAGTTGCATGTTGTAGATTTTCAACCCCACTAGCCACTGTGGTGATTACTACAATCCCAGTGACTCGGTCATACCTACACGGCGTCATGTTGCTTGTGAATGCCGGGCAGTGAGATGAGTCTAAGAAGATAGCGGTCAGTCTGTGAATCGTGCTGCTCACACCACTTGCTCGCAGGGAGCGCTGTTTGAGCCATCCAAAGCTCAGCAAGACCGTGCAGCAAAGCCAAACCTGTTTGGTTTACCTGGGTTTCTCTTTGGTTTGTGGATAAAGTGATCACCTGGGTTGGGGGCAGGGGCCACGTCCTGCCCCTGTCTGGATAGTAAAGGGTCATACTCCTTCCCGTCGTAGTTGGCGTCGAAGAACTTCTTAAACCACTGCACGAATTCAAAGTTGTCCTGGAACTTCCCTTTTACAAGCTTTTCTACGGGAATTATCTGGAGGATGGAAACAGAAACCGCTCGATAAAACACACAGCTGCTGTTATATGACGAGAAATCGCCTTGAAGGGATAGTTAGGATCGTTTGAAGTGGGGTTTGCAGTCAGTGTATTACCTACAGGAGATGGTGTTTGAAGAAACAGACGGGAAGCTGAGCAAAGTGCTGGAGCGAAGCAGCGAAACATATTTTAACCAGCTAAAAGAAAGGCCCGTTAATCGACACCCGTTAAAGTTTACGCTATATTTAGAATATTTAAGGGGCTGAGTGACGGCAAGGTAAAGCGGTAAAATGTTCTACATGCAGCGTACATTTAATTTGGTCCACAGACGTCCTACTCCTGTCTGTCTCCAAACGACCTCACGTCAAACAATCAGAACTATCTCTTTTAAATATAATCACAAATATAGTGAAATACAAGATAAAAAGTATTCTGACTTTGTCAACACTCATCCTTTTAAAAGCTGCCTGAAGAACTTTGAAGTTGTGTATAGACTCGTGCTCCAGCTTGGCTTGAAATTTGACCTTCTTCAGAAGGATGCAACCTGGAAACAACATGTCCATGAACTGGCAGTACGCCGCTCCTGCAAAAAACACAAAGACACACAACAACTTATTTCAGTTGTCTTTGTACTGATTCATTAGTTGAGCAGGATTTGATTGGAGCTTCATCCTTACCTGAACATAGCTGTTCGATCTTAGTGTAGGTGAGGTGCAAAGAATCGTTGACCCATGCCAGCATGTCATGTCGGCTGAGGTTGTCAATAGACACAGATGTGGCGTACACATTCACTGCCATCCCCTACCTGAAACACACAACGTGAGAAGAGACAGACATTGATTGTTGCCTCTTATCTGATTTCTTTTTTAAACTTTGGGCTGAAAGTTCGTTAATCATAGAATCTCAAACGGATTCCTTCGTCGGTCTTGGAGTGAGCACACTGTATGTAAAGAGATATACTCAAATTGCTCTTCCGAGGTGTCCCAGCCCGTCCTAAACCAAGCTGCCCTATCGGCCCCATAACCTTTCCCCTAACCTACCATATGTTGGACTTATACAATATACTTATTATGATCATTTTCATTATTGATTCATCTTCTGATTACCTTTTGATTTGTCTTATGAAGTGTCAGAAAATGCCTGTTACAATTACCTAAAGTTTAAACTTGTTTATCGATGTCAGAGAATAAGGTAAGAATAAAGTAACATTAACTGGCAGTATTTAAATGGTGCAAATAGCTCAGATGTGCAATTTGCACTATTTAAATTAAACCAGACGTATTGTTATTTTAACTTTATTATTATACAATCACTTTTTTACTATCATGCAAGACACAGAGAAGCTGGAACATATGAATGTTTGGTGCTTTTTATTTAAATAAATAATGAAAAAGATGATTAAAAATAGTTGCTGATTAATTTTCTGTCGTTACTGAATGTTGATTTATCGACTTACTCGTGGACCTACTTTACTGGACTCGTTTCAATGAACCCATTTCTTGATCTAGTTGTCCTGGATTTCTGATGTGGGATGTTATACAGTAGTATTAGACCCTGCTATAATCTGTATAAACTGTCCAGTGGAGGAGGGATCTCTATTCAAATTCACTTTGAAGGTTGCGAGAAGGTAGTTTTCCTTGTCCTCTCAGATTCTAGATCTCAGGCTGGGTCAGACACCGTTGCAGTCGTGGGCCTGTAAAGCCCAATGACACTGGTGGTACTGAACTAAAGGGAAATACTCTTTTTGACTGTAAACACAGTGCCTGAGAAGCATCTTTAGTTTCAGTTTTAATCTACAGATGTGTTGAGAGCATAATCCCCCCTAGATTAAACAGAAATATCCTGATGTTTGTGAGCAGCTTTACACATCTGGCAGCTGCAGCCTTCTCTGTGCTCACTTTCGCCTGCTAATACCTTCCAGCGGTGTCGTGTCAAAACGGGCCTGTAACACCTTGACTTCCCCTGCAGTAAAAATGCACATTAACACAATGAACTGTGTAAAGATAATGATTATAAAGTCACGCGCCGCACTGTGTCTGCAGGTGACAGCCAGAAAGAGACAGTAACACATGCAAACAACTGAATCACGTTTATCTGCAGTGTAAGCACTCATTTCTGTTAATAACACAAATATTATTGTGAATATTCAGGCAGCGTGTCTCTCTTGAGGCTTTGCTAGGTTACAATTACATCATTATAAACTACCAACAACAGTAAAGATCGTTTATAGGGCAAAAACATGCACGCTCAGCTATAATAACAGGCGCGTACATTGCAGTGGGTGCTGATAACTATGGATTATTGTATCGCACGAAAGGGAAGTCCATTCTCCCAAAACCTGCCGGGCCTTTTCTAGAAAGCTCCAATAATGACTGCAGCAAAATGCTGGGTGCAAAACCCCGAAGTCTAACAAGTGCAAATGGAGCAGGGGTCTGACATTTCAAGCCCAAACTGAGAACAATAAATGTGCCTGTTTACTGGGTGCCTTTCAGTAAAAAAAAAAAAAAAAAACCCGCAACGCTGGTGCTGCTGCTCTCCAAGCGGCCCCCTCTACAGGCCTCCCGGAATAGCTCAGGACTGTCAGTGCACGGGAAATATGCTCACTGCCTGGGAATAAAACACACGCTCCCCCGCAAACCACGCGCAAAAAGAGAAACAAACAAAGCGCGAGCGAGTTAAATGGTTATTTGGTGCGGTGATACTCACTGTTTTCACGAGTGCCTGTGTTGTTATCACGCTGGCTGTATTCCTTATGTCAGTGCTCGGTGCTGTCGTCGTTGTTAGAGCCTGCGCGGTGCACTGCTTGGTAACGGGCCGCCCTGTCTGGGGCTGCAACAATCCAGCTCCCACCGCGCATGCGCATGACTCCATGCTGTTAAAGGTTCATTATAAATAGGACTTTGGCCCGTTACAGCTAAGCGACACATGATTTGTCTGGTTGGATTTTAGGCCTGCTGGTGAGGTTTTAGTGAGGACAGGCTTCACAAAAAATGAGATGTGTTGTTGTTTTAAATCTGGTGCTGGATTAAAAAAGATGTCGGCAACAAGAAATATTCAGATACTTAAAAGTGCCAATACAACAATTATTTTCACCAGGGATTAATCTGGCAATAATTTTGTAAATTAATCAATGCATTGTTTTGTCTAAAATGTCATCAAATTAAATTAAATAAATCCATCCATCCCTCAACAAAAGGCAAGTTTATTTCTAAAGCACATTTTAGCAACAAGGCCTTTCAAAGTGCTTTTACATAAAACTTAAAGTATTAAGACAAAATGGACATTCAAATACAACTTTAAAAAAAAAGAGATTAAAGAACCAAGAGAATAGAAAATTTAAAAAAGCTCAAATAGAATACGACAGGAATACAAGTTACAGCGCAGTGTAAGACAATTAATAATTATTTGATTTAATAAAAAGGTCTTGAGCGTTGATTTAAAAGAAGTGAGAGTTTTATCAAACCTGGAGTTTGTTCCAGATATATGGTGCTTAAAAACCTAATGCTGCTTCTCCATGTTCAGTTTAAAGGTTCAATGTGTAATTCAGAGCCTCGTGCTCCAAATACACAGGGGGCAGTATTTCACCTCTAAACTCATCATCAGAACAACTATAAGATATTAACCTGTTTATATTTTAGTTGTAGTTTGTCATATTTATTGTCTTCCAAGTTTTATAGTATTCTTTATATTGTGTACTGTATTCTACAGATATCTCTCTCTCTTCTCGTGTTGATATATGTACTGTATATTCTTCACTCCTGTGTCCGTCAGTCTGTTCTTTGGACCAAACTGCTGAAACTCTGAGTCGGTCTAAATAACTCTGCTATCTTATAATCTTCACGTTGGGCTTAGATATGTGTGTTTACTGTGGCACCGGGGCTGCACGCTCCATGTAACCTTATGTTTTGATATGTTGGCTTGGAGATAGATACACACAGCTGTCTTTGACATAACGTCAACACTGTTACCGCTTCATTCTGTTGATAATGTTAATTGTTTAATGTTTTACTTTTAAATTCTGGCGTATCTTACAAATGAACCCTTTTAAAGCCAAAAGTGATGTTTTCAAAAGTCTTGTTTTGTCCAACCAACAGAACAAAACTCAAAGATATTTAGTTTATAATGATATAAAATAGAGTTTTGCTAGAAAGATTACTAAAACAATGATTCAACATAGTTGTAATTATGTTTCTGTTGATTGACTAAGTGATTTGTTTCAGCTCCATCAACACTGTTATTATAATCGTCCATTACAAGTAAAAGTAGTTAAATGCTTGTCCCCTGGGTAAGAAGTAAAAAGAAGACACTGTAAAGATCTTATTTGATATGTTGGTAATGTATCTCTATGGCCCTCAAACAGTTATTTACATAAAACTTCTGCAGGATGAAACTCGTGCTCATCTGAAATGAGGTTCCCAGGCTGGACACAGATCAAAAAGCCAAAAAAGTTGCTATAGCGGTCAAATAAATGTATAAAAGTAGCAAAAAGTTTTCCAGTGCAAGTGCAGGATGTGTAGATGTGACTTTCCAATCACTCAGGATTCAGTTTGAGATTTCATTGTGGTTTATTTGCACTCAAATCATGTGATATAGAGCTGCAAGAAGAAATAAGAGACAAAAGGAATTCAATGTGACGACACATTGTTCAGCACCAGTGTACATTTGGGAACGGGAAGACACGACAAGATTCACTGGAGCTTCTAAAAGTGAAATTAGTACAAAACAAACAACGATGCAGAACGTGAACTGTAGCGTGATGACTGAGGTTAAAAATTATCTGCTTTACACTGCAGTTTTGACAACAAAATACAACAAAATCAATTACTAAAACAATTATTCACAACTCTGGAACTAAAAAGAAAGAATAAAAAGACAGTAGTAGTATCAGTGCTTTGCTGTAGTTGCTAAACAAGCATGCCTTCCAGTTATGATGCTGAGCTTTCAGTGGCGTAGTGTGAAGGCTTTCGATCCCCTGAAGAAATGGCATTAACTGACTAACACATCTGCTGTTCAACGTCACCTTCTCTTTATGCTTCTGGTGTTACATCAGTCGGAGGAACGCTTTGCCCGCTCTAAAAGAAACGCTCAACATGTCTTGATCTGTGCCGTGTGGGACGATGCGTTTGTGGGCGTCTGTGTTCTCGGGTGAGAAAAAGGCAGTTTGGGTGAGACTTTTTGCTCTCTGTGGAAAATGGATACGATCACAAAGGATGCTGCGTAACACGAGCAACACCAGTGGCTATTACAGTAGTTCTAACTATGCTCCCATGCACACACAGCATAGACTCATTCACATTTGGTGGGGGTGGAACAGAAGTCTATTCTGCTATAAGGCTGTAAACATGAGCTGAAATACTAATCTGACAACGACGAACTACTTAACAAAGACCTCATTCTTACTTAGGAAATCTAACACGGTAGCATCGACGCAAAACAGCACAAATAACAATATAAATAATACATAAACGCATATAAAAGGTTAGCTTGCATTATGATATTTCTCATCAATTGGTCATCTATATTTTTCCATAGCTGGCATATTATTAATGTCAGCCTTGTAATAATTTATTACATTTCATTCACCATCGCTCGCAGTAAGAAAGACATTTGTGATATTTGTGACATTAAATCATGTAAAAAGGCATCTAAATAGTACATGATACAAGTGCAAAATCGTATTTTACAGTGAGGTAACACAACCGCATCATAAAAACCATGACTCGCCTTCATAATCCTAAAACTATTCGTAACATATTCCCCCCCTAATGTGATCCAACTTCTTGTTTCTTTGCCGCTTATATTTGGTTAACCCTTTTGGTAACCACTTAGCTAGTAATAGTTTTCCTTGATCCACATTCCAAAATTATTACGGCAAACGTCATACAGTTTAATGTTTTACAGTCCTATGTAACTGTGCCGAGTTAAAATAAAAACTCCATTACCCAACATGTATCCTAAGCTTCCAGAAATAAAAACAAGTCGTCTTGCTCGGCCGTGTGTTTCCCTCACGTGTCGTTCTTCCGCTTCACGTACGGGGCCGTCTGATTGGTTACCAGATGCCGCTGGATCTCCCTCCAGGAGGAGCGAGGATCCTGGCCGAGGACCTCTTTGGGATGTTGTCATCGATCTGGGCACCTGGAGCAGCAGGAAACGTGAGCACGTGTTCAGCAGCGAAACACGACATATTTCCTGGTATTATTTATTTGGTATTGTAAAGGAACCAGCTTCCAGTTTGTGTTCGGGAGGCAGACACACTCTCCACATTTAAGAGCAGGCCTAAAGACTTTCCTTTTTGATAAAGCTTATAGTTAGGGCTGGCTCAGGCTTACCTTGGATCAGCCCCTAGTTTTGCTGCTATAGGCTTAGAATTTTTTCATTGTGCGGTGAGAGGGTCTAAGGACAGAGGGTGTCGCATCCTGTACAGTCTGGAAAGCCCACTGAGACAAATGTGTCATTTGTGATATTGGGCTATATAAATAAATTTGATTTGATTTAAAGGCTTCTCTCTGAACAGCGTATGTTAAGTTCCAGGCAGATATAAGCAATGCAGTATACTTCAACAGATACATTCTTCTCATTACATTTCAAATGTAACAGAGAAAACTATCCCTCAGAATAAAGCGTCAATAAGAAGCTTTTTTCTTTAGTAGATCACATAATTCTCCTTGGGCTACAAGGCTTTACGCTGTTTGTGAGGAAGCTGAATTACAATATATGTAAAGTAATAATTTATCATGAGACACAATTGGAAGGAAGTTAGTTGCTAGATTTGAAGAAAAAATGTTAAAAGATAACTTGTAGAAGACAACATGACAAACATATATTGAAATCGAGCACAATTACGCCACTGAATCTTATGTTGAATCAAACTTAGCTGCACAGTTGAGAACAGGAATCGTTCCTTGAGTAAATAGGTTGTGTGGATTATGTAAATTAGGATAAATGAAGCTGCTGACCATAAATAGTTTGAGTCCAGCCACAGACCTTTGCATGTCATTCCTCATCTCGCTCCTTTCCTGTCAGCTCTCTACTCTCAAATCTCTCCAAGCATCAAAATACTTTTAAAAGTGTACTAAACAACTCCTATGTGTGTACATGTCTACATGTGGGGAATATAACTGAAGAGCAGGATGTGTAAGCTTTCTATATACTTTGGATTTGCAAACATTGTTTTGAAAAGTGCAAAAACTGTCCCTCAAAATGTCTTTAAATATGGCGCCCTCATCAGGCCAAGTAGTACATGCTTTAAAGGTTGGAGAAGCAGTGACAAAATACAGCATCTCTCAAAGAAATAGTCCCTCTTACACTCGTGCTATCATCATATTTAGGACAAATGTTCTCAGATATCTGAACTAATCCGTTGATTCTTACCAGACAGACTGAAGCTGGACCCTTGGAGGTCCCTCACGCCACCGTGCCGGGTGCAGGGCCGCGTCGGAGTGTCCAGATCTGAAACCCCAAAGTCCCTCTTTCCTGAGTTGAGCACAGCAACAACTTCACCTGTGTAGGGCTCTCGCTCCACAGCTTTCACAGCCTGGCTCTGGTAGGTCAACACACACGCACATACATATTACAAATACAGAACGCAACACATGATACTGACTATTTATTGGAATAAACGAGTAGAAGAACTAGAATATCCTTCTCAAGTAGAGGAACTGTTACGGCAGAGTAATATTACTCCAAACTTCTTATGTGGAAGACCAAAAGTAGCTCTTTTGACAACCAAGATAGCAGCTTAGCTGGACTGTAAGATGGACATCAACATCAACAATGGAGAGCTTTGTCAAAAACAAAGGTTTCATCCCACTGCTCATCACCGACTCTGGTGCAACTGTAGTGCGACTGACTCCAGATCAGAAGGTTGCAATAATTAGGATAAAGAAGGAAGAAAAAGACAGAAGGGAGGATCGAAGGAAGAAAGGAAACTTAAGAGGGAATCTAAAGACTTAAATAAGAAAGGAAGGAAAGAGATAAGATGCAAAGAAAGAAATGAATGAAGGGAGGTCGGTTCTGTCCGATACCTTTTCCCTCTGAACCATCTTCTTGTAGAGGTAATCTGGGAAGGTCCTCAGGGGGCAGAACTTCCCGGAGCCCTCAGCACACGTGAAGATGCCGTTTTCATAAACCACACGGCCACGGCTGATGGTGACCAGGGGAACACCATGACAGCGGAGACCTTCGTACAGGTTCACGTCTCCTCCCTGGACCTGGTTAGCCACAGAAATGGTCCTGCAGACAGAGATGGACGAGACAAAGACGACCTGGTTAATATCAGACAAAAACCTAAATCAGCTTCAGGGATTGGAGATAAAAGCTGCGGTGAGACAAGCCGATCGATGAACGGACGGATCCAGTTTCATACTTGGATCCCTCGGGGTCCCAGACCACCACATCAGCATCTGCTCCTGCGATGATCCTGCCTTTCCTCGGGTAGAGGTTGTAGATCTTGGCAGCGTTTGAGCTTGTGACTGCAACAAAGCGATTCTCATCCATTTTACCTCCAAGCTACAGCAAAGACACAACGTGAAATATGTTTGTAATCTTACAAATGAACTTAACATGCGACTTTAAATCGATAACCACCAAAACAAAACAGATGTCCTGTATTTGGAAGCTCTCTAGCAGCCAGACGGGAACAAAAGAGCCACACATACCACTCCTTTCTCCCAGATGACGCTCATGCGATCCTGAATGCCAGGAATCCCGTGGGGGATCTTTGTGAAGTCGTCCTTACCCATGGCTCTCTGTTTGATGGTGAAAGGACGGTGGTCGGACGCCACGACATTCAGAGTGTCGCTGCGGCCAAACAGAGTGAGATCACGGTTAATACGGCAGAAACACTGACATCAGACTACATTTAGTGAGACCTTTTATAGCGTTTGCCTCACTTTCCCAGCAGGCTCATTAGGTAATTGGGAGTACTGGGGTCCAGGCGGAGAGGAGGCACGGTGACGTGTGCCGCCGCGTGGGCCCAGTCCTGATGGTAGTACTGCATTCCGTTCAGCACAGCGTGGGCTGTGGTGGTTTCACCCTGGACAACCTTACCTGTGGTTAGACGGGACAATAAGGGCAGACGTTACACAAGCAAGAGATTCAAAGATTTAGCAAACCATGACTTTTGGAAAACATGTCTTACAAAACTATGAGGACTAGAACGAGAGTTTAAGCACCATTGTCCCACAAAAAGGAGAAATAATAAGGGATGATGCATGTATAGGTTATTAAATGTCTATTAAAACGTACATACTAACGGGGTTTTCTCTGAAGCCAGCATTCGGTTAAATGCCTGTTTTACTTACGGTCATAAGGACACATCTCCTAAATTAAATATAGATACTAAAATCCAGTATCCTTGACATATACGGTCCCACTTTCACCAAAAAAAAAGGTGAATATGTGGGCATGTTCCACACGGCCTGCAGCAACAGTACGTGGTCCCGGATCATTTGTATTTCAGGGGTCATAAAGATCTCTGATGGAGTAATAAAACATTATAATAATCCATTTAAAAAGTGCATCTCCTGTAAACTAAAGCAATTAGTTTCCAAATGTAGGCATTCATATTATTTGCTTTGGAAACAGAAGTCTTACCCTGCATCTTGGCTGTAGCTACTACGTCTCCGGCAGACATACTGGACACATTGACCAGGTAGATCGGGCAGTGGGCCTGACAGAAGACACACACACACACACACACACACACACACACACACACACAGACGGTGCTACATGTATTTATTTATAGATTTATATATAATTCTATCGTTTGTTTTTGGCAAATGAACTCTTCATCTGTGCAGGAGACATCTCACTCACCCTGTTGCCGATGGTGATTGCCCTGTGGGTCGCCTCCGCTTCCAACTGTAAAGAAACAGAAGACTTAATACACTAAGATCTTTCATTTACATAAATAATAAAACTCTTGACTAGAGTCTGGATATGATAAAGGTATTCCCGACTATGATACCTCTTCAGGCCTGCTGATTTCGATCCCCTCTGGGCCGCTGATGCCCAGGTCCAGTGCTTCTTTTGCACCCTGAGAAGACAAAGTTCTTTAACAAAAGCATTTATGGTGACATAACTTGAGTATACTACAATAGATATATGAGCTCTTACCTCGGCCACCAGTTCCCCGTTCTCAGCGTGGACTCTTGCTATAGCTCCAATGTCCTTGCAGTGCTGCAGAGCCTGGAAGAGCTCGCTGTCCCTCAGCATGAACGTGTCCTTATAGGCCATGAACATCTGAAAGGAATTCACTCCGTTCTCCCTCACCAGCTTCTCCATCTCCGCTCGCACCTGCAGGAAGAGAAAGTGTAAAGGAGTTCTGGTGCATCTCTCAGTCTGAACCGAGTGTCCTTATACAGAGGAGGATCTGGGGCTGCGCTCCAATAGTCTTCTTTGCTCAGGAAGGTTCCTAACGGAGTGAAATGACCCGGAAGCGTTCATGATCAGAGCTGTTCGAATTCTCTAAACGCTAAGAATTCCTTGCGGCGGCAACATTTAAAGCGACGCACCATTCGGTCCGCCGATAACATCCGCTGTGTCCGTTTAACTGAACACTGTGGATGAACTGAAAACAGCTTCTTAGGAGGTGTTGTAGTACAGCATTGAGTTTGTCACTGTACTCATTTTCTATGTGTTATGACTAAAGTTGCTTAAATAAGTAGATATAAGCTTATATATCCATAAACATGTGGATCAGTAGAGTCTGAAATATCTGTTGCAACAACTTCATGCTTATGAACCAGTGTTGAACAATTAGTCAGAGAAAAAAAAAGCCTCAATTAACCAGAATGCAACACATTTCATGTTTTAAGTATGAAACCACTTCCGCTTTGTCCTGGCATTTAAAAAAGGCCCCTCGTTTAGGGTTTGTTCTCACTCTCCATGTCTTCAGCTACACAGAGAAGGAGCTGAAAGAAGCAAGTCTAGTCTCTGGATGCAAGAATTCTGGGAAATGTAGTCACGAACAGAGGTACAGCTGAAGGAGTAACAGTTTAGGACTAAATGTTGTTTTTTTGCCATGAAAATAAATAGTTTTGGAGAAAGAAAGATCATGTGTAGAGGCAGGCACAGTGTTGGAATACCTTTGGTCCCCACCAAGTAACTCCCACGTGCAGAGCGTAGTCACAGCAGGCTTTGGAGTCCGCCGAGCTGCGGCACTTCTCGTAGGCTTCCAGCAAAGACTCATCCTTCTCTGGCAGAATGTGTCCGATCACCATTGTTGTACCGCCAGCGAGAGCAGCCTGGAAGAGACGCAAACAACAGCTCTCAGGTCACAGGTTGTAACGCTGCGATTATTATTGTGTTGCAGTGTTTACTATCTGTAGCTTTCAGTGCGTCTGTCTTTGTTTAATCAATTTCCATTAAAGACTTCAAAACGGTCATTAAACCGACGCATTTAGAGACGTTAAAGCAGAAGATTTATTGATCCCATAACTACTGAAGGAACTGAAATCTCCTGATCAACACATCTCCTGCGCTAAGCATGAAAGTAGAAGCTTAAATTGTCATTGATGCACATTTTCATGGTTATACGACTGCTGAGGGAAATATAAATCCCTCAGTGTAATCAAAGCAATAACTATCACTTATTTTACGACATCAGCACTTCTTACTTATTATCCTCCGCAGATTTAGATGTTTTTAGACCCACGTTACAGTAAATGAACCCCAACAAGTGAAAACAGAGTGTTTTGTGTGCATGCTTCACTGAGCATCTGTCAGCTGACCCTACAGAGTGGTGTGTAGCGGGAGGACGAGGGGGGCGTGCGTCTGGGAACCATTGTCTCCAAGCACAATGCCGTGAGTGAAAAGGCTTCGCAGCAGTCTTTGCAGCAGCCCCCCACGGTATCCATGGAAACAGATACCGATCTGCATTTGTTTCATGTGTTGGAGCGCGGCGGCGGCGGCAGGGAGGGGAGAGAGGAATGAGGAGAATAGTGTCCGTCACCAGCGTGTACCGGTATCTTGTCTGTCTCAAGCCTCCGTCAGCTCTCATCCTCCATCATCTCTGAGAGTGTTGAGTCATCCCCGT
Organism: Cottoperca gobio; assembly: GCF_900634415.1. Lineage (NCBI taxonomy): Eukaryota > Metazoa > Chordata > Actinopteri > Perciformes > Bovichtidae > Cottoperca > Cottoperca gobio. The sequence continues at coordinate 3,787,544 of NC_041376.1, forward strand.
GCTCTGGAGCAGAGCGGGGTATCCCGGTCTTCATCTGCAGCCATCTGCACACTTTCTGGCAGCCTCGGCAACGGCAGAGTGCCAAATCATCTTCGTGTGACGTTGTCGAAACACAGACTCTGCAACCTTCCCGTAAAAAACACACACAACTGCCAAGTAGGACAGTTTCACATCTATGAACCTACTGAATAGATTCATTCATTGTGTCTGTTGTGAAAGGTGTCAACAAGTCCTGTGTGCACTTTAGCTCGCAGGTTGTTGTTGTTTTTCCGCGCATGTTTTTAAGGGATTATCTGGTTCATGATTACCACATGACATTTTGAAGCAAGACTTGTGACATCTGGCATTTCACAGATCTGAGTCCGAGTTGTTTTGTCAAACCAACAGTTTAAAATGCAAAAGATAATCAGTTCACGATCACAGAGGAGTAACAGAGGCAGAAACTCTTCACAATAAATCTGTTATCAAAGTGTCCGATTAGCTTTCTGTTCATTTACTAATGAATGAATGAATTACTTCCAAACTGTCACGATCATCGACCTCGTTTAAATAACGTTCAACATGCCGTTTGCATTTTATCTCAATGCTTTATAGTTAATATTGCAGTTGTACTGTTTCCATGTAATACATTATGTTCTCATTATAAGTTATAACATGTCTCATCACAAAACAAACCGAAGAAGCGTCTCTGACATCTCGGCTAATATTAGCATCAGTGAAAAGCTTTCATTGATCTGTCAGATACAGAAAACAACATTTGTGATTGAAAGCAACATGAAAGTTATGAACCAGGAGAATCTGTTCTGCAGACACATTTCTCTCATTTCATGCTTCGACAAGAAAACTTGCTGTAAAATGAAGCGTGGCTTTTGTTCTGCTCTACAAATAGGACAGTGCCAGTCGCCCTACTTCCAATCTAAACCCTTCTCTCTTCTTCTTCTTCTTCTTCTTTCCATTTCTAGCAGGACGTTACCTTGGTGCCGCTGTAGAAGTCGTCCGCCGTGGTCGCGTTCATGAAGCTCTCCTCCAGGTGGACGCTGGTGTCGATCCCCCCGGGGAGGACCAGTTTTCCCGAGGCGTCGATCACTTTGGCTCCACCTGGGATCATCATCTCCTTCCCCACCTGCTGGATGATGCCGTTCTCGATGTAGACGTCGGCCTCCTGGGTGCAGTCGTCGTTCACCACCTTGCCGCCCTTTATCAGGATCCGCACCATCGCTGAGCTGGAAGACATGGCTATAGCTCTGTCAGGAAGAGAGGAAGAAGACGTCTGTTAACCCTGTTTAGTCAGGCAGTGTGTGATAGACTGACCACATCTAAAACAAGAAAAAGAAAGGTTACAGCTACTGCGAGAACTTCCCGTACCTCATCCTGAGACTGTAGTAAGTCTAGCAGATACAAGGATCAGTGATGCTGCCCTGAGACTAGTCTGTCAGGCTGTGACTGACATCAGCTACAAGACTGATGGGCTGTGTCAGTCACCGCCTGTGACCTGGCGTCACAGTGGACAGTGACGTAGTGGCGAATACAAAGAAGCTGAGTCCAGTTGTGGATCACAATAAGGCAGACAAGGGTCAATCAGGCCTTTATCTTGAAAGGACAAAAGCAGCATAAAGCCACTTACGATGATGTTAGTGGCAGAAAAATATGAACTAAGAAAGTTGAGGTGCGTTCCTTTGCTACATTCATGAAAATGAGCTCTAACCTGCCCCAGTGCTGCCCAACCTGGGGATCACTACCCCTAAAAGAGGTCACGAGATTAATCTAAGGGGTCGTCAGACGATTACATGTTACCACTATTTGACTCAAAGATTTAAACTGGATGACTTTTGGACCAGACGAAATGAATAATGGATTCAGTAACCGAATTGTATTCCTTGCAACATAGAGAGCTGAAACGGCACTCTCACCATCATGTCGCTAAATTACATTTGCGGAATTGAATAAATAAGTGTGTATTTAATTATTGTTCGTTATACAATCCTGGTCTCAACTACAAAGGTTGCTCCGCTCTCTAGTCTTCTCTGAACGACACAAAAATCACAGGACAAATAAAGACAAATTATTTTCTTGACATCACTTCTTGGGTAAACTGGGTGTGATCACTGTTATTACCTAACCATCAATAACAAAGCAATAATCTCCAAGATCTACCTCCTCCCTTCCCTTTAGCACTACTGTATTAGTGATGTGTGTGTGTGTGTGTGTGTGTGTGTGTGTGTGTGTGTGTGTGTGTGTGTGTGTGTGTGTGTGTGTGTGTGTGTGTGTGTGTGTGTGTGTGTGTGTGTGTGTGCACCCTGCGTGCTTGCGTGCTCGCAGAATGCGTACGTATGAGGGTGCGGCAACTTTACTGCATGGCATGGAGTCCTTCACACATCCAGACCTGATGGATGATAATGTAGGATGGGCATTAACTCGTGCCCTATTTCCCGTGTTCCCCCAAAAGCCTGGACGCAGCGTCAGGCTTTAATAAAGTTATTTTGAATATTGCAGGGCCTATTGCTCTGTATGCACTCTGGAAGTGGACGCCGGTTGTCAATAATAAAACAGGTGAGCCCTGTTTTAAGACTTGCACAATATCAAATAAAACACAAATCGATTACAGATTCAATACATGCAACTATAGTATAAACTACACACGTTATAAAACCATACGCCCTGGTAATACTGGTCTAATGTCTTCATATTGATCTGATTTGTCATTTAAATCTATAAAATCCCTGCTACAAATCAAACGCAAGTATTGTCAATTATAATCAAACACAATCATTTCCCAAATAATGTAATTTCACTGCAAAAGTGTGATAGCAGTGAGAAGATGACACTTCCACTTGTGCGACTTGACACAAAGAAACCGGTCTCCATCCGGCAGGAGCGGCTGCAGCACAGCGTTCAGGAGCGACCTAGAAACCGCCTCACTAACTCTCAGTCCGCCCTAGTCCCTCATCTCCCTCCGCAATGGAGACAAGCTTTCTATCTAACGGTGCAAAGTGTCTCCACACTGTAATCACAGCCCTGCAGCCCTGCAGCCAGGTCGGGAGGTGTAGTTGTACTTCAGGGTGTGTATAGATCCTGGGAGGGAGGCAGGGCAGACGTGTAGCCCGGCGGGCAACGAAACAAAGTGTCCAAGCTCCAGGAGAGGATTTCCTCGTTAAGACAGAGCCGCTGCAGCCGACGGGTCAGAATAATGCTGATGATGTGCACCACGTACCTCCTCTCTGGGCCTGCTGCTGCTGCTCCACGCGCCTCTCTGCTTACTTTCTTACGGAATGCAACACAATCCGTGGATGGCACTTCCCAAGGAGATACACACACATACATACACACACACACACACACACACTAGATGGATGCCTTCCTGGCTGGTCCGGGACCAGCAGACCGCAGCCTCATCACCATCAATTATACGAGGATGTACAAGTTAGACTTCCGGTTATGGCTTTCAAAATAAAGTTCAAACAGTTTGGCCTTGCAAATGAGTAGTGTGACAAAATTTCAGAATCTGGTTGAATATACAAGGAATGTATTTGGTGTGTTGATGCATATACAAGAAACATAAATATATATTATATATAATTTATATTTACATTATTCACTCTGTGAATCTTTGGGCAATTTAGAAATGTGTGCCTTTTCTTTTTAACCATGTTTTTTTTGTTTCCTTAGAAACAATATCCAACAACCTAATCTATAGTAAATAAAGTAATATGTACATATAACAACAGATAATAGGATAGTACATGTTTATTGAAAAACAAAAGAAAATGATAATATATTCACCCAGCAGATTCCCAGCACCAGAGATACAGTCAGTGTACATACTATGTTTAACGCATGTTTGCAAAAAGAGTAAATAAAACTAAATATAAAATAAATATGTAATGCAAATTAAATTAAATGAACTACAAAGTGAAAATGAATTAAATAAAGGGTGCTTAACAAAAACCTCTCTAAACTAAAGCCCATTATGCAAATTGCTCTTTGGGTGACCTAGTAGAATACTAATAATATGTGTAACTGTTTAGATTACATATATTTTGGGAGTAGTCATAAGTAAGATATATGCACATATGTACTGTTGAAATATGTCATGCACTTTACAAGTATGTATTTCAAACACAAATGTTACAGCGGCTTTGTTGTCTTCACAATCACAGACGGGGGGGGGCTCTCTTTGGACACATGTCTGTGCTTTTATTTTGTAGGCTAATCGCATGTTTTCCGGTACCATACCATCTTTCTGTGGTTAGCTTGATGCAGCTCGCAGCATCCAGGCCGTAAGACGGTGTCACGCGCCAATCAGTCGCGCGGATGGAAGGCTCGGTCGCCTAAGCAACCAATTACCTCTTGCTTAGGGCGTGTCCACTGTGAGGAGGCTGTACCACTATCAGAGGTGGGGGGGGGGAGGGGGGGGATAAAGATAACAGCAGGGTGAGGCTGCATAATACATTATTATAATGTCTTATCACTACCATTATGGATTTAATGGCTTTAATGTCACTATAAGCTTTAATTTGATGTATAAATAGCTGATATCTTATCGTACATGGCCTGCGCTTGATCTGCAAATAAAACAAATAACAAATAAATAATATATTTACGAGCATATGGCATTAGTAGTAACTTTAATGTGATTAATGGCGGAATAAAAGAGGCAACGTGTGCAGGTCTGATCAGGAGCAGCAGGGCAACACCCTGATTCAAAGCGCAGACGCTGGTGAAGACCCAGGTGTCAAGACACTGAGCAACACATCCCCTGCTGGAGGGCACGATGGCATGGAAACCGGAGCTGAATATCAATATCCACATCTCCTCTATCATCCCCCCCGACAATTAGACGCTAAAACAGAGTAATGAGAATATTAATTATGGTTGGAATTGTCTAAATATTATCATTATAATGGGGCCTTGTGTCAATGGAGGCACATTTCTGCCACTTGAGATATTTCATTATTAAATGTTTTTCTCCCCCTCAATTCTGACAACGTTGTATCATATTAACAAGATAGTTTCTCATGATTACAAGATATTGGACTCGTAAATATGACAATTATTATGCAAACCATCTCATACTTGAGTAGAACAGAGACGTTTTTAATGTTATTAGTAATCCTCTGGGAACATTCCTATTACACACATGGGGGCCATTAACAAAGGTCTTTTATTATTATAAAAGAAATGTATAATTATGAAATTATAAATCAGGATTTTGACAGTATCACATAATTATTGTCATGTTTATAAGAAAATTATTCAGAATTTCATTATTATTCTACTATTATGAGATCATAAGTCACCAGAAATGTAAAAGTATACTATATATATATATATATATATATATTTCTGTGCTCCTCTCACTCGCCATGAGCGGGATTTAGTTGGAAACAAGAGATGTTGTGTATTTGTGTACCAAAGTTTTTATTTAGCAACATTTTATTGACATCTTTGCGTTGTTTCCACCCCCAAAACGTTTACTTTGATTGTGCAACATTTAATAATGAATATTTAATATTATAGATAAATATTTGAGATTGGAAACCACATGTTCAGGTACATTTAATTTAAATATGATTTTTTTTAAAAAAGGACAGGAGGCTGCAGATTTTTTTGCACAAAAACAATACATTTATTCAAGTGTTCTCCAGCACAAGTACATACGGAGCCTCTATCTTCTCTCTGGACACTAAACTTAAGTATGGGGGGGGAGGGGGGGGGGGGGTTGAAGTGGAGAATGACTGCTACATTTGCTGTACGAACTGGTCTTGAGGAAAAGCGTATCGGCCATTAACAGTTATGACAGAAAGAAAGTCACACAGAGGTTCTTACAGTATCACTGAATATAGAATTATTGACCTGCCTTGAACAGTAAAACTCAAATGTTTCTGATTTAAAAAAAAACAAAACAAAACAAAGAAACATCAATTCAAAACATTTTTGAAAACAAGACATGGAGAATATTACGGCATGGAATGTAGGATTAAGAAGCAATGCGTATTAAGCATACATTATGCTACAGTAAAGGTTATTACCGGTTTTTTTTTCTCACATGATTTTCCCACAGATAAGCACCAACTACAGCAATCTCTAGTCTAAAACAATATAGGAAACCTTTCGTTATTTGTTATCCCTATTTTTTCAAGTACAAAGTTAAAATGCCTTTGTTAATATATTTATATGAGTGAAATAATAGTTATTTTCCGTTACTACGAGGAACTTAAAAAACAGTCATTTTTTCTCTTCCAATCAAATATATTTTTTCTTGTTTGGATAAAATGTTTAGCACCATCAGAAACACCAACAATTTAAAAGTCTTACAAAAGGAAACAGAAGCAGAAAACACCACCATGTAGGGCTGTGCAGTGAAGCTGAGACCGTATATCTTAAAGCTGTCCATAGGCCACCAAGATCACATGACATTAAATCTGGATTCACTTGACACAAACAAATCAGTACGATAAAGTCGACTTGGAGTCTTCCCTACATCTAATGCTCAAAGCAAGTTTTGAATCAAATTTGTCACTTGATTTTTAATTTTTAACCTAAGATTTTTTTTTCTCCTAATTTGATGATATATATTAGCAAAGAATTATATTTGTACATCTCATACGTAATAAAAAAAAAAAAAAAAATTGAAAACAGCAACCGGAAAACTCTATGTACAAAATGTACAAACATGGGGGGGGGGGGGTGTTAAGTATTATAGGAGGATGGGGGGGAGGGGGAATAACATCTGGTTAAAAGATCACACCGCTCATATTGAGCAGCGTGCATGGACAAAAAGGATGGCAATAAGGTCACTTAAGAAATTAATTACATTAAGAAATAAAATTTCAAATTTAGAATCTTAAATATGATATAGATAAGCGATCTGTTTTTATTATTACCCTCTATACTCTTTGAGTGCCGACGTCTTCGTCAAACACTTTGTCAGTTTTTCGTTTTGACAAACTGCAGCCTAAATCCTCCATATTTATCTCAGAGGTTACAATCAAGAGAATTTAGTTTGTGAATATAATCCAAAATTTGGATCAGCACTTAAATTTGTCAACATGACGACTACGATGTATTAGGGAAATGGCAAAGGCCCGACGGTCCTTCATAAGGGACGAAACATTGTACAAAGCGCGTGACATAGTTCCCTAACTTACAATCTTAATAGAAATAGACATTCTTTGAATCTGGGTAGTAACATACTGTATCGCTGCTTTGAAACAGGGAACAATATGGATGATGGAGGAAGGGGTTCGGTGAGGGGGGAGGTTGGGGGGGTTACAAATGTCAATCCATCTACTGTACACTGAGTCAAATAACATGGGTTTCACATATCAAAATCCATTCTTTCACTTCTATTGGCACAGCCCTACTGTATACAAAAAGTATCACACGAGGGTAGATCAGTTTCACATCAGAAAACATAAAAACAAAAACAATTCACAAGAAAAAAACAATAGTTTTTTTTTAAAATATCAAGAAAAAAAGAAAGTATACATATAAAAGTGCTTTTATAATGTTGATAAAACAGCACAGAATTGCTATAAAAAAGGTAGAAGAACTTTGTGAAGCCGCACCATATTGTTGAGGTTTTTGCACCTGACAGTTTTTCAGTTTAGAGAGGTGGAAGTTGATGAGGAGGGGTTACCCGGCCCGGTCACCCCTCCCTCTCTCCAGCGACCACACCTACTAACAGTTGTACAGTAATGTCAGGATGAAACTATAAAAAAAATAGTTTCACAGACGTTGATCTTAAGTTTTTTTTTTTCGTTTTTTTTTACGACAGAAAACATCATCGCCCATGTAGCTAGCTTCACTCTCTGTTTGTGCAGATCACTGCGGCGAGGCTGAGAGATTCAATGAGCACCATTACAAACTGCATTCAAGCTGTAAAATGCAGAAAAGAGCACATGCTCTACTGTCGGTCACTTCCTTTAAAGTGAGCATCAACATCAAACACAAGTTTTTCCAGCAACAGGTTAAAGAGCTCCGTATTGTCTAAAGTTATAGTGCCACATGGGCTATGAGGTTTCCCATCATCTTGGAGCACCATGGTATTGTAACCATATTACAGTAGTACCTTTATTACCTTCAGTTGTGTATAGAAACTGTAAACAAAGAGGTATATGTGATCTGGTGTTTTGGATTCTTAGAGACACAGCTCTCCTGACACTGAAGAAAATTTCTCTCCACATCCCCGTGAGGCTCAGTAGCTGCAAGCGTGGCCGCTCTGCAGGCGGGGGAGTCTCGCAGCCCCGACGTGCAGCACGCTCACACACAGCAGAAACGTTTCACATGTCTCCAAACCGTTTCCTATCTTTCCGGGTGGTTTCCCCAATCGCATCGCCGTCTCTTTTAAAACACATGTTTCGCACTTTTCTGTCTCAGTGTCTTGAGAAGAAAGCATAGTCTCAAGTATAGCTTGCACAAACAAATCAACAATACTTGATAACACTGCTAAAAGGTAAAATGACATATCAAAATTAAATAGAATAAGAATTACAATTCAAATACAAGAAATAATGTGAAGTCTACGTTCATTGTTTCGCTTGCAAATTACACAAGAGTATAATTTGAGGATCAAGGCTCTTATTTCTAGTCACAACATACAGTTGTAGTTCCTAAATGTTTCCGAGCAAGTTTTCTTGCTGCTCAAGCACAGGCAAAGTAATCTTTGAGTGGTGCGAACAGGTGGCGGATAACCGGGACGCTCCATGACCGGCCCAGGAGCCTTTGCCTTGCCAGTCGGCTCATGTTTGACACGTCCGTATAGTGGACTGGGAAGCCAAAGATCCTGACAGACAGGCAGAACAGGGGGGGGGGGGACACAGGGAGATAATGTTCAGGCTTTAAATCGCTGAAAGAGCTTTGAAAGGTAGATTGAAGGACCTTTTAGTTTACTTACCTCTCCATTTCAGTGCACCAGAGTATGTCTTCCTTCTCGTTCATGTAGACGGGGAAGTGCTGGTCCTTGCCCTGCTTGATGGAGTTAGACCTGGTGGTGATGGTCCTCACCTTGCCAAACTGAGAGGGGGGGGGGAGGAATATTATTAGAGTAATACAACAAGGAATGTTCTTTGGTGTTTTGGTGCATAACACAAATAAAAAGAAATAAGAAGTGGTAGTTTTGTGCAGAAATGTGCAAAGGTTCACAGAAATGCAATGTGAGTCCAGGAGTATAACTAACTCTATGATCTTCATCCTTTTGCCTTATTCATTTCTGCATCACAGATCAGATTGATAACCATGAGGACTGTGTGTGTGATACCTCCTGCTGCCACTGGGAACCGCCTGTGAGCAAGTGCTTTGAGTTCTTGACTAAAATTACAGCTGTTTGTCACAAACTTGCTTTTGACAGTGACAGAAAACATGATTTATCTCACTGCCATCAGCATGTTGTTGCTTTGGACAAAAGCTTCTACCAAATTGATGTAAGTGATGTAAAGATGTATGCTCTTCTGTTGCAATATCTTTGTGAGTATCACTCAAAGTACCTTCGCTGTTCTGCCGTGTTCTAAACAGTCCTGGAGGTCCACCCTGTCATTGAACATCGCACTCAAAGGCCTGCACAAGAGAAAGAGCAGGAGCCACAATGTACTTTATATTAAGACTTACTGTGGCCTGGGAGACACATGGAATAATTAGTTTCCAAGTGTCCTTTTAAATAGACAATTATTACATTCAAACTCACATACAGCTGATTACTTTCATTTATGGACTCCGTTAGATCTCCATATTATTGAATGAGCACAGAAGGATTCACAAACGTGTTTGTGATTTATATATAAATGACTCTCTACCTGTTTTCTTTTTTCAATATACAAAGTCATAGAAAGGGGATTTGTATAAAAACTCTTGTTTTCTGTATCTTCTCACAAACCTCTAAATATATTGAAATCCACAAATATATGTATTTAAAAGTCATTTAAAATCAAAAAACATAGCTGGATGTTGTGACGTGAAGACGTTTTGACACGGCTCCATTCACAAATGCTTTTTTTTCCAAAGAGAATTGTCTTTAGCCAATCAGATGTCTCCTTCCGTTGCAGCCAATCACGTACGCGTAGATTCAAATGTATTTATTAATTAATTAACATCAAACAACTGCCCTCAACATGGCGTCTGGTAGCGGCGCCTCCAAGTGTAAGTGCAAACGTAACATGTTTAGCTTGTGATGAAATGTTCTTGAATTATGAATGAGTTAGCTAACTGTCGTGTTGCTAGCTACGTACGCTAGCTAGCAACTCTGCGCGTGCTAATGAGCGTTCAGCTTCCACACGGGCTCTATCTGCTCATTTACATACACACATTTGTGGATTATATTTATTTAAAACAAGAAATATATGTGTGTTTATCAGAAACATGTGTCAACCTTTTTATTTTATTTGTGGATTTAAATTTGTTTTATATACAATGATAATAATGAATAAATAAATAAATATTTTATGTGCATTTTTGTGGATTCAGTCATTTTTACATAAATCACGAAATACATTTAGTTAATAAATTACGGGTAGAGTCACTACCTTTTTATTAGGGTAATTGTTCAAATGTCACACAGCAACTCTGTACATGTAGCCCTTTCATCAAATGGTTTAATTCTTTCCCCCATGTGTATGTCACAGGCTGCTGCTTCCCTCACCATTCACACACCAACCTGTTCATGCCAGGAAGGTTACCCCAGAAGTAGCGGGCGCGGTGGGCAGCAGACACTTCCTTGGCATCAATCATCACTGGGTTGCACTGAAATCAAAGGAAAGCAGACGAGAAATGTTAGTGAAGTGGAGTTACCATTTAATAATAAGTGTTGATTAAAATCTATTTAGGGTCAGGTGAAAGCAAAACACAAAGTGGAGATTGTTTTTAAACCTATAGCTGACCAAATGCAATGCAGAGAACAAAAGAGGGTTCACATTAAGTGTAAGAGTTCATTAAACACAGCATATTAAAATGACATCAAGAGAGTTAGTGCTTCCTCAGGATCTGTGTCTAAAGATAATACATTAGTGCCACAAGGGGGCATTCGTACGCCATCAATCAGTTGGTCACTGGTGTCACATCATTCTGTGTCTCTGGAGGATCAGATAAATCTTTAGCAACAGGTTCAGCTGACCTCTAAAAAGCGAGATATGTCCCTCTTATCGCTGACACCCATGGCAACCACATTTTCAAAGAGCCAGAAGAAAGGCCGGTTCTCCCCCGCCTTCGGCCGAGCCTCGTGGAGCAGCCTGTAAAACTCAAAGAACAGGCGTCCGGTGCCCTCTGTGGGACAGAAGGAGTCATTGAAGAGTGTTGAAGTACAGCAAGGGGCACATACTGATGATACTTTAATGATTTGACAGGAGAAGATACAAAACGACATCATAATAGTAAACCTACCAAAAAGGCCTTTCCTAGCAGGATTGACTATAGAGAGGTCGTTGCATGGGCTTCCACCAATAACTAGGTCAAAAGGCCCCCACTCGTGTATCTGCACACAGACAAGAGACAGAAACACAGAGATAAGACAGAGGCAGTATAGATAATGATATGTTGGAAGATAAAGTCATCCAGCGTTTCAGGTTTACCCATCCTAGTATTAGGAGCAGGAGATATATGAAGTCAGCAAACTGTAGATATGGCGTGTTAAGGAACCTTGATGGTCAGGCATGAGAGAGACTACTATTCAGCTTTTCTCCTAGAAGTGTTCGCCAAACACCAAACTCTTAACCACACGAGTAAATCGCTCGTTCCAGCCTGATGAGTGCTACCTCTTCACGAGGAGGTTTGTTGGATTTGATCATCAGCACTCCTAAAACTGCTTTATAAAGCTACTATAAAGTATCACTCAGTGTGTTGTCCCTCTAGTTACTTGTTCATTAGGTGCTTAGTTATTTCCCACAGTAAAATCTAAAATAATCTGTGTATGTTAGTTAAAACCGTCGTTACGTGGGATCTGACCTGTAAGTCTGCACAAGAAAAGTTCCTTGTATAATTATGAAGCATGGAACAACTGAACACAGACCACGCAGGCTTCACAGCGACCCTGAGCTAAAGAAACGAAACATATTTAAACTCACATGTTTGCGTGTGACATTCCTCACATCGCCAACATACATGATGCGACCCTGGTGCCGGACGATACCCACAGTGATGGAGTCTTCGCACACTTCAGAAGCTACATAGCGATCCACTTCGATGCCAAGATCTTTCAGCACCAATAGCCCTGAACAGGAAGGGGTCAAAGGTCAGACAGAGCACAGAAAATTGAGGGACAAGACCAACGAACTGTGCATGATTTAAGAAAGCTAAGTCCTATGTGTAGCGAATCGTACGCTGAGTAGTATTGACAGCTCCTCAGACCCAAATCAGTTTAAATCACTAGGTTTTCGTCTAACCTGTTGCTATGCCGTCAAATAGCGACAGGACACGAATGGCCTTCCTCTTCTCCACCATGACTGGGGGGTAAAGCTTTGGTGCATCCTGAAATACACCACCACGACAGAGAGGGGAAGAGAAAATGAGACACACAGGAAACATAGGGTGAAACAGTCACTGGGATTATAGCCTGAAGGTAAATTACTCACAAAATCTTGGTCATGATTATTTGCAAAGAAGTGCTGGAGACGGCTGGGCCAGTCGGTGCGACGCCACAGAAGACCAAACGCTCCCTTCTGACTACACATGAAGCAGTTCCACGGGTCCTCGTTGATGGCTTCGTGGGCCGCTCCCTGACCGACGAGGAGGTCGACACACTCCACACAGAAACACCTGGACACAGAACAAGGAGGTTAACTAGTAAAAGAACAATGACATACAATGAAACTGGACATGGGAACGTTCCCACATCATATAAGTCAGGTCATTGTGGATGTGTTTACATCCTCCAGAGATAAGTTCCAGGTTTGACAGATTAGGACGCAGTAGCATCTTCTGAGTCTCCTGGGGACTTCGGGTCAGTATCAAGCAAAGCTAAGAAACACTGTGACAGATTTTACTTTAATGTCTCTCTCTTCTGTATGTGTGAACAAAGATCTTATGTTTTCGGTTTGGTCTGTTTGTCAGCAGGATTACAGGAAAATGACTATTACCAATTTTCATGAAACTTGGTGGAAGGGGGTCTATCCTTTATTTCCTTATACCGTGTCGTCTTATATTAGTGTCTGCTCCTATAACTCTGACATTATGTAAAGGTCTACTTGCTGCTGTGTGCCAATCTGCACACTTTATGTAGATACTATGACGCTGCCAACCAACCACAACACACACACACACACACACACACACACACACACACACACACACACACACACACACACACACACACAGTGTACAGTTTACTGTGAATCTTACCGACAGCAGTTGTTGTTCCCGCACATGAGCACCTCTCGTCCTCCGCAGCAGATAGTGCAGTATGACTGGTAGCCGTCGTCGTCATATTGATACGCACATTCTAGGAAGCAGTTCTGTGAAAAGGAGATGAAACAAAACGGTTTGACGTTTTTAATATCCGACATTTCATGAGGTCACTTCAGGTGCAGCTTTTTTTTTTTTTATACGACGCAGTAGTCGGAGATGAGTCCCAGACTCTTTATGACCTCTATCTCAGCTTACCTTACAGCCCTGGCACATTCCTCCAGCAAACAGCGGGTGCTCACGGTTAATATTCAGACTTCCACAGGAGATACAGATGTCTGTAGAAAGACGTGCAGTATGTCAGTATTTAAAAAAGGGGAGGTCACCGATGTGTGAACACTCTGCCGCTGCGATGCTCCGGACTTCACACTTCAATGAAGTTATTTGAACAGCTGTGAGGTGAAGATCTAATGAGCTTCGCTGATATGTTTGGAGAGAACTCACCAGAGAGCCAATAAAGCAGCGACATCATGGAAATGTTATTTCAACAGATTGACTCCTTTATTGTCTTATTAACATTGAAGCATATATTTCCGCAGATTTGCTCGTCAACAACAAGGTCAAGTTTAAGGCGTGTATGTTTTCATCCCCCGAGGACGTCACTTACCCTCTATGCTGCGGCACTTTTGTCTCACTTCCTGAACAAGCCGTTCTGAAAATACAAAACAACAATTACGACAATGAAAGATACTAATGTCACCAGCAAATTAAAATAAATAAACATTAGGCAGATCATTTATGCAAATTAGGAACAAAGAAGGCCCCACAGTTGACCCCTGTGGGACACCTAATTCTAAGAGGAGCTATTGTAAGAGAAAATGTTACAAAGGATACATTTGTGGGTCTAAGTTGGCATTAAATCCAACATGAATAAGTTTTTCATGTAGGAAAGATGTTGCACTACAAGTAAAAGGTGCATTAAATGCTTAGATAATTGGTTCATATATGAGAAGTGATCTCCATATAGTTACACAGCACTAAATTATAGAGATCATCCGAGTTACACAGTGCACGGAGAATGCAATAACATGAATGGCTTTCTCTAATATAAGGCGACACCAACACTGGCGTCCATCATGTTACTGAATCCGCTGCTCATTGCCAAGAGATCCTCCAGTAATATCAATAAAGCTTGTTTGGAAATACAGTAAAAACCAACATATATTCAGTCTCCGGTGCAGCTTGAGCCTTTCTGCCTCGTCACATCACTCACTTCCATCTTAAACCTGCCGATCTAATGGACGACTTGTCCACACACTCCTCCTGTGACCACTTACTCTGATGTAACACTGATTGGCCTCGTCTCATGGGAACGAATTTAGAGTTCACGACTCCTATTTAACCTAATAAATGAGGCTCCTTACCTCGTGTCCTCTCATCAATGATCTCCTTGACCTTGAGTTTCTCCGCTGTGCTTTTGCGAGGCTTTTTGGCAGGAGGAGGCGTATAGGCTGCTGCTTCAGGCTCCACCCACATCTCCGGGTAAACCTCTTTGTACGGGTTACGCTCCTCTGGGGGGCACAGCATGTCATACAATTATTATTACAGGTGACATTATGATGTATTCAATCACATGCTTAATTTAAGAAATGTGTAGTTGAAGAGCTCCATTAACAGC
Source organism: Cottoperca gobio (assembly GCF_900634415.1). Lineage (NCBI taxonomy): Eukaryota > Metazoa > Chordata > Actinopteri > Perciformes > Bovichtidae > Cottoperca > Cottoperca gobio. The sequence continues at coordinate 3,802,548 of NC_041376.1, forward strand.
TAAGGGTTGACGAGATTCTTCGTATTACTTAGACGTCCTCTTACCTTCTGGTGGCTCTAAAGCCTTGGGTCCAGTGGGCAGAAAGCCCGTCATAGCCCAGTCAATCATCTGCTTGTTTAGCTTTTCTACTGATTTGGAGGTTTCTGTGTCAGCGTTGTCGGGGCAGGCCATGAAGGCTTTGCCTGCCCGGCTGCTCGCCGCCTGAGAACACGTGAAAAACATTAATGACTGAAGTTCATCCTCAATATACTTAAAGAATATACTAAATTATTCAGTGTGGGCAATGTCTCAACAACATTTTCCCTTTATTCCTCGTTTTTTCTTATAGAAATTACATTTTTATTACACTAAATTTCAATACAATTGTTATGGTTGTATGGACCGTGCCTCTGGCTACAGATAAAGACTTCACATCCACATATTGGGAAACACACCAAACGGTTTCTTGCAGAGAATTACACGTACTGTACAGTGACCTGTGCAAGTAAAACAAATGAATTACACGGCACTAAAACTATAAAAATGTGCCATTTATGAATCCTGCTCTTGTACTCACCTGTAGCACCTCATAGATGGCTTTCTTGTACATTGGCTGTTTGTTGTAAGTTGGTTGGTGAAAGGCATTATTGAAGGAACTTAAAGGCAAGAGTTTCTCTACACAGACCTGGAAGAATACACAGAAAGTTCTTTACTTCACAGGTTACAGGAATGTTGGTATTGAGGTAAAAAGTCTCTTTTCTAAATACTTATTATAAAGTGTGTAGTTGATATAAACTGAAAGCTGTTTGGCTTCATTACTGGTGAAAGATATTATCAGCTGAATATTAACATTGGCTCTAAACACTCACCACTGAGAATTTTCCATCTCCAAACCACATGACCCATCTGGTTCCCTCAGCAGCTCTGCTCCGCCCCGTCATCCACCAGGATACAATGCGGCCTGGCCACCATGAGAAACCTCGAAGCTTCCCCCAAACCAGCTCGCCGATGCCAAAACCACGACCGTCCTGAAGCCAAAATAAAAAGTCCAAATCATCCGATCTGTATTAACTTCTAGGAATAATTGTGAAAGAGTTTTTAAACACGGTTCTGCTTCAGTTTGTTTTCTTTGGGATGGTAACGTCAAGTCCATTTTATGTATTCGCCACAAGGGGCTTCACACGGTGTAACAGCATCACTCTTACAACTTATGACAAAGAGAAGCAGCAAAGTGTCAGGACTGAGAAGCTTAAAGAATGATAAAGTCTTATTGTTTCAGCTCTGATATGAATCCTAAGCATAAATAAACACATGTATTTTCTTAAAACTGTTTGTTTTCCTGCTAAGTTCACAGATTTTACTCTTCAAAGTCTGTTTACTGGTTTGTGGATGTCCGAACAGTTTTATAAGCGGTTGTTTAAAGCCTGCAGAAAGTGACGTAAACACACTACATGGTGGTATCATGTTTAGATTTTGTACACGGTCGAAAGTATAAAATGCTTCCATTGACTGAACAAACCGGTGCATAAAACACACTACGCTGTAGATCTTCTACACATGTTTAGTATCTTTGTAAATGCTGACGGTTGTAAAAACACCTCAAGTGAATAAATTCCCAAAACACGAATGGCCGCTTTACTCGACGCAGATTAACCCCCGGCCTTACGCTAAATCCTTTTTCCCCATACAGAGCTCTGTTGTAAAAACCCATTGGTCTGCAGCCGGACATTAATCAGAGTGAATCATCTCACCTCATACTCGGGCTCAGTGTCTGCAGGCTTGGGGGACGTCTTGTCTCCACCTCCGATGGTGACGGGCTCAGGGGTCGTGGCCACGGTGGGGGAAGCGGGGTCAGTAGGCTGCTGCTGCTGCTGCTGCTGAGGCGGCTGCTGATGTTGCTGTTGTGGCAGCGACGGCTGTGATTGCTGTTGATGCTGAGGCTGTGAGTGAGCGAGCGACTGAGGCTGCTGCTGCTGCTGCTGCTTGCTTTGAAGGCGATGGGTGCTTGATTATTGAGACTTCTTCTTCTTTCTCCGTCTCTGTTTCATTCTCCTCGTGATCCTTCATCGCGTTCATCGCTGACATCTGTTTGGACTTTTTCTCTGCCTGAAACACAACAGTGATGAGGACACGTCTTAAATAGGGAAGTTTCGGAAAAACCCTTGACAGTTTTCTAAAAAGGAACAGAAAGAATAAGAATCTAACAAAACAGGCAATGCTAAATATACAGGACATACCAGGTACAACCAAAACCATGATCTGACAAATTGAAAAACTATTATTATAAGGAGGTTTAAGTTTTTGGCTCAGTTTGTCTGTCAGCACGATTTAAGGAAAATCTACTCGCCCAATATTCATGAAACTTGAAACTGGAGAGGTGGAGCATGGGCCAAAAAGAACCCAATACAATTTGAAGCTTCGATAACGGCTCATTTTATACAGCGAGTTTCAAAAACATACTTCACTGCAATGAAATGGGGACTCAGCTTTCCATTCATACCCCATTTATGCAACTCCACAACTGTTTAGGGACCCCGGCATGCAGAAATATTAAAATACACCATTTTTAGAATAGGTGAAAAGAACACATTTACACTGCACGCTAACAGCAGCATGATCTTTGCCCCAAAATTGCATGTGATCAGCATAAAGTGGGCACATCTGTAAAAGGGGAGACGTGTGTATCCACAGTATTGAGGTGATGGGTCAAGAGGCCTCTGTGAATAGTTTCCCCCCTCGACTAAAATTCAGATTTTGGAGCGTTCTTTAGCGTCTTTCACAACAAGCTAGCACGACACGGTGCCAATGCATTTCTTAAGTTTCCTGGTTTCATGTGATATCAGTTTCTTCACTCTAGATTTAAAACTAATCCCGCTACAGCCTCTTAAAATCCCGCCGGTCTCAGAGGGTTCAACGCTCTGACTAATACATTTACACACATCTTCTTTGTCCATGTCAGATTACAACTTGAACACACCGAAGGCGGAACAACGACTGCCCAACTCAGGAAATGGGACCATCTGGTTTGCGCTCTGGTTCTCTGCGTTTGTCACTACGAGCTGCAAACTTACAGTCATCTCACCGATATTCATTTCAAAGATATTGACGAATGCAGCTTTATGTAGAAATGCATGCTACGTGATCATACAATATATGTAATCACACATTCTGCCTGAATCATGGCCGTGCAGGACGACCACATCCAGCATGTATAGAGGCCGATAGCATGTGTAGCTGTGCACGGCGTCTCTGCTGTGTAAGTGCAGAATCTTGATTGTGGGAGCCTGACAGCCTTTTTAAACATGGCTTTATCTCTGACTGTAAGGCCCATTCATCAACAGCACGGCATACAGTAACTCTATAGTGTCCAGAGCTGCAGCGGGGAGTTCACTGGGTTTGTGGTACCTGACACTGAACCGCTAGGTCGATCATAGAGGACGAGACGCAGCCGGGACTTAAGCCTCTCACAGTAAATCCCCAACAGCTGCACCCATTCTGATGTCTCTCTCTCAAACACACACACACACACACACACGGTAGGACTCACATGCACACACATGTTAGCTTTCTTCTCCTCCTCTCACTCTTTCTCTTCAAAGCACGCTCACACTTACAGAATATGTATCTGCAGTCCCAAATGTAAACACGTGTTAGTCATACTATAGGCTCCACGTGAGAGCCATGCTGCACAGCTGTGCTTACGTTCCTCAAGTGTTTCTCAGGTTCTCAGGTCTCTCTCACACACACACACACACACACACACACACACACACGCACACACTGTAAATGTCCAGAGGTGAAGTGGGTGGGGAGAGACTGAGAGAGAGCGTACAGCAAAACCGCCCATCCTCTCTCCCAGTGTGACTCGTAAACAATAGCGCCTTTAAGGGGAGGTGGTGCTTAGGCGGCCTGGGGAGGGGTTTCGGCGCAGAAGAGTAGAAACATGTGCTCTTCAATCAAGAGGCTCTGCTGTGGTTTATAAATATCTGTACTGTAGTGCTCGATGGATGGTTCAAAGCCCTTGGCCATATGTGTTAGGCTTCCTGGCTCCGGCACAAGCACATTGGAGTTAGTGTTTCGACAGCCGGCTCGATTGTGTGGTTCCAGATGATCAACTGCAAAAACTAACAAATGTCAATTAAACTGCTAAATGTGTTGTGTGTATGGAGAGAAACGATCTGTAATCATATCGGCGAGAGGCTGCTGGAAGAAATGGGCTGACGGAGAATAACTGCAAAGTGAGATTTTATGAATTTACTCCAGAGTTAGCTACTTTATCTCTGCCGACAAGCAGGGCGGCAAGTAATGATTATTTTATTAACTGTTAATCTGCAGTTTAATTAATAGTTTGGTCTATAAAATGCCGGAAAATAGTGAAAGATGTCCAATCCCAGTGTCTCAAAGACCGAAGTGCAAAGATATTCAGAGAAAAGCTGAACATTTGCCATTTTTGCATGAAAAATGACTCAATGATTAACTGCTTATAAGCTCTGTAGTGACCAGTAATCACAGGTAAACTGGGAGATGTGTAAATGGCACTAAAGCAGCTGAGCTACTGTGACATTTTGGTGCTTTCAGGGTCAGACTCCCTCCAGGGTTCCTTTTCCTCAGAGCCAATGAGAAAGGGACGCTAGAAATGCCAGTGGGGGGAGGAGAGAAAGTACAGTGGCTATAAGAACCAGATATTTGTCTCTGGACTTCTTCCCAGTTGTAAATGCCCCCCTTTTGGGGGCCTCACAGTGTGTGTGCAGCTCCACCAGTAAGACAGGCCCTCCGAGTCTAAAGGGGAAAACAGGAAAGGAGGTAGCAGAGACACAATGCGGTCTTTATCATTTACGCACGCCTGCCCGTCACTGACAGCTCAGACATACCAACACTTATATCTGCTGTCACGCCGCGCTAAAGACAAATACCAAAAATGACAGCAGACATACTGTGGATGTATAGACACAACCTCACATCTACACTTTTCCCCCCCTTGGAAATATGTGTGCATACAATGGAAAGCCAAACCTAAGCGACTGTATTGACGTAATCGTGGATTTTGTTATGGGGAGAGTGAAAGCAGAAGCTCGGCAGGCCTCTAGCAGAGTGTAGAGACATGTCGAGTGCACAATAAGGGATAATCTGACTTAGAGGTCTGTGCAGCATGATACCCTGAGGGCTCAAGGGGTGACAGAGTGCACTGTGAGGCAGAAAAAAGAGAAGCGATATTAGTCTCTGGGGTGTGCAGATGATACTTTAGTCTCCAATCTTGGCTGTACTTGTTAACGGAAAGGTCACGTTTACAGCGTAGCTTCAGTTATTTATAAGACAACGACCGGCTATAATAAGGCCGTTAACATTACGAGGAAAAGTTCACCGTCTCAAAGAGTCAAAAGTGAGACGAAGAGTAAAAAGCTTCACACAAATCAGACGTTAGAGGGAAACTGAAGTTCAGGTGCCATCGAAACACACAAGCATCCTGCAAACTCTGACTAAGGGTAAAAGTTAGATGAAATAAACTGTCACTGAACATTACTTCCTCACGCAACGTGACAGCGAGCCTTTGAAGCGACACAAAAGAGTTTGACCTTTGAATGCAGTAGTCTCTCATGCGCAACAGGCAGGGGAGGCACAGCGGGGACTGTTTTGTGTAATTGTTTGATGGATTAAACAATGACATACAGTATGTCTTCAGTGCACAGACATAAGCGTATATGCTAAGCAGGACTGCAAACAATTACAAAAAGCACTTCCTTAAGTCACGACAGGTGTAGATCAGAGCAGGAATGAGGAAAATGCTGTCTTAAAAAACGCACGAGTGGCAGGTTGTGCTGTGCAGCGATGTGGCCGCTGCATTCATTCGCCTGATTTTAAGCACAGATCCCTACAAAGGCTGTGCATTTCACGAGTGGCCTTGGGGGGTCACACCCAAATAGGCCATCTGGTTTTCATTGTATTGCGTCCTTTTAAGAGATAATTAGGAATATTACAGAGTCAGCCATGAATACATAAACAGAAATCCCCATGAATCCACAAGTGGAGTTGTTAAAAAAAAAAAACGCTCCCTGAGGAGGCTGCTCGGCTCCCTCCAGAGCCCTTTAAAACCTTTGCAAGGTATTAAATGAGTCTGCTTATAGTAAATCTACGAGCTAAATCCAAAAGAACAAAGTGCACAAAGATAAGAAGGAGAGAGATTTAAGGCCTACACAACAACTTCACCTTTTTCCCCAGTTAAATGTTATGTAAGGTGAAATCATGGTGGCTCTCACAAAACAGCAACATTCTCGAGGTAAATATATCTACTAGGACGTTTCTAGACGCTGCTGTGAAGCAGGAAATAGTTTCAGCACATATTCACCCCACGGGAAAAACTTTTTTCACGCAAGCAACTTTTTCCCAAACACGGCTAAAGCCTTGCTCACTCTTCCTTCTTTTAAAGAGACGGTTTCCCTTTAAGCCGTGCAGAGCAGATGGCACGACAACTCTCCGGGAAAATACCTGAAGTCAGCATATTCCCCTCGCTGTAAGCAGGCTAATCAGACATGCACACTATCCCTCCGTGTTATCAAACAAACAATGCAGTGCACATACCCATACACACCAGCGCGCAACCCTCATAATCCAGTGTGGGGCTTGAGTTTTTTTCACCCCCACTCTCAGGGTAGAAGAGATCGCTTAAAAAAAGAAAGCATGAACATTTCTTTGTCTGGGAATTCAGGGTCAGGTGATTGCCGACAGGAATTCTGGTTGGCTGGAGAGGACTTGCAAAATGTTGGCAGAGAGCCAAGAGGCTGTCTTGCAAGCAGGGCTGGAAATTTGCTGCAAACCTCATCTTCACCCTCATATCCATAGCACAGAGTTCATTTCCATAGCTGGGGGAGGGGTCAGGAGAAGAATGGGGGAGGGAAATAGAGAGGGAGAGACGGAGAAGTCCACTGTAACACAAGGCACATGAAAAGAAAAGAGATCCTGGAGAAGTGCAAGACGGCAGTAACCCTTTCAGCCACCACGTCCTCCCTGCTGTCGAAAACATGCAACAGCAAAGCTCTGTGTCAAGAGCAGAACTAAAACTTAAAGCTCTGCATCATATTACTCCTCAGGTAAGCAGGGAAGGGCTTTGAAGGCAACACACATCAGTCTTTGTGCAAATCACATCAAAGCCTGCAATACGCCAGATGGAAAAAAACCAGCATGCTCAGAATTTGCAACTTGCAAATCCCCTTCAATGGAAAGCCTTGCAAGAGAATCCACCTCAGCGTGGTAAACGTGAACGGCGTACTTGCCTCGTATTTAACGACATTTCACTCGCGGGACCCCGGCATGTCCTGCATGTCCTGCTAATTTGGCAATATTTTCTCCCCGCAGACATTTTTATGGCCGTTCTCCGAGCCCTCTCCAGAGTAGAGCAGACGGGGGCGGGGAGGCAGAGGACGTGGAAGACCCCATGTTGATACTATGGAGACTCCTCATTATGTAAGAGATGTACATCTCATTACTACCAGGCGTCGTAGTTAACGCGACTAAGTAATGAGCAATGTGGGGAACTTCATATTTATAAGATGTTGCATGAGGAGCTTCTCTTAATGGTCCAAAAAGGAAATCAGAGATCGGATAAGTCGCCACGTTGGCTGAGAAGTGCTGCATTTAGAAGCTTTCCATCAAATCACAAGATCTTCATGAGTGGATGGAGTTCGCTCAGTTATCAAAAGGACTTCTCGTGTTCTCGAACTTGGAAAGTTGGCAAAACAATCTCACCAAAAGGTCCATTTGGTAGCCGTTATGAATCATGAGGAAGATCATGTGATACAACTGAAAGCTCCAAAATGGCTACTTTTTATTATTGCTATGGGGACTATTTCTTTGATGCAAATGCTCATGGTGAAAAAACAACGTCAAAGAAATAGATAGTAGCACAAGCAGACAGTCAAAAGCAAAGCGGTGATGCTAGTCTATCATACGACGGTGGTGATATGTTGCCAAGATATCGTCATCATTGAAACAAATCCCACTTCTGCCAGTTACTAACAGAACGCTGTATGCACACACTCTTTCATATTTTCATCCAAACCATGAATCCTTTCGAGGCATTTTCCTCTGCTAATACAAGAGACAAGAACAACGTCAGGAAACGCAGAAGCTAACGGAAATCCACTGAAATAAATGGTACCTTCAAGAGATATCAAATGACCCATCAAATACACTTGGCCGTGAATGCACCACACGCTCTATCTTTGGCCCTGGCAGCTTTCAGTACACGCCTGACCCTGTGGTCTGCGGTGGCTGGGACAGAGCTGGGGTACTCACCTCCATCTTCCACTTGGCCAGCCACTCCTCTCTGGTCCTCTTGTTAATGTAATAAGGGTCACCAGCCTGGAAGGTTATTCTGGGCACGGGCCTCTGACGAAGGCTGATCTCCCAACCAACTCCCCTCTTGCCTCGACCTCCCTGTTTAAGGTGCTAAAAAAACAAACAAAAAAAAAAAGTTAGCTACTTGTTTTTGATTCTTCCTTTTTCTCTTTTAAGGAAGCAGATTTGTAGTAAATCTGCTTCCATGTGTCACGAGAGCCTCTGAGACAGACTCCAGTTAACAAGTGAGTCATTTACAGGTGAGGAGATGGGGTTGTTTGATTTCTAAAAAGATTCTCACATGTCGGTGTGTGCCGTATGGTGCCTTCAGCTTGTGATTGGTCGGGCAGTGAGAAGATCACAACTCCGCGGCAACAGTCTCAAGGTCACCAGCACCAAGTGATACAACAAGCCCCCAAGTGTATTTGATATTTCAAATCTATACACCATAAGGTACCATTTCATTTCTTAGTGCAAAGGCAGGAGAGCACTCTGGACCTTGGAGATAGGCGACTACGCAAAAGCTTCTAGTTTACTTTCGGTGCAAGCTCTTTGTGGGAGATTTAAGAAGTTTAACAACACACAGACAGAAGCTTAAAGGAACTGTTTGATACTTTGAGAAATACGCTTTTTGCTGAGAGTTGATTGAGAAGAATTGTTGTTTTTAGAATTGAGCTTTAGACTTCCCCCGAGTTTTCAGTCTTTATGTTAAACAGGCTTCACAGATATGAGAGTGGCATCAATCTCATCTCACTTTGCAAGAAAGCCAATAAGCGTATTTCCCAAAATATCGAAGTTTAAAAACAACAAATGTCTATCTCTGCACAGAGCCAGGCTCGCTGTCTCCAGTCCGTATTCTAACGTCTTCTCATCTCACAGCTATATTATCCAAAACACGAAATCCTCCTCAACAAGCAACCTGTCCTAGAATAAGACCACAATTGCCATATATTGGAAAGGTTGTTGTAGACGTCAGGTGGAGAATGCAGTCATATTCAGTATTTCTGCTACAATAACCTTTATTCAAGTCAAGAAAAGCACATTTGCTTCTGTTCAAGCTGCACCACGAACATCTTTCATGCTGGCAAGCACAGGATTCACAGTTTGTGACAGGAAAGGTAATTCGCCCCTACAAAGGAAGCTACAGCCCTGGCAAGTGTGACAGACACCTTGAGAGTTACAGCAGCCAGAGAAGAGGAAAAAAGAGCAGAAATCTTACCTCAGTCTTGACTGCATCACGCCTGTCCTCCTCCTTGTGCTCCACATCTAGAGAGAAGACAGCGACACAATGGAGGGCCTGAATCATTCATAGGAGTGGAAATTGACCATATCCTCGTATCTGTGTTAAAATGAAATGTCGTCGTGTTCACCAATAACCCACATAACGCATTGTTGAGCTCGCCCTCCTCACATCGTCCCATTAGCTACGCGTTTGATTGAACTCAAGTCAAATGGATATAACAGCTGACAGATACCGGCTCAAACGTGCCCAGAGATGAAACCTCCCGTGTGATCACGGGTGCTTGTGTGCTCAGGTGCCACGTGAGGGTTTGATGCAACCCAGAGGTCTCGGAGCGGCTGCCCAGGTTATGATGAGCGTGGACACCGGCCAGGTTTACTTTGGCAAATGTCACACTTCTAACCTTATGTACCCCCCTTCATGAGACACACAGCTGGTTGCTATTAGCACGGCCCCTCCCACGCCGCCGACACAGAGCCGCGAAGGCAACAACGTACTGCTTCACTTGACTGGGACTCGGGGGGCCTTTATAATCTGCCTGCCAACCTCTAGAACCTCAACAGGATCAAGATACGAGTCTCTCACTTCTAATATCATGGTCATAATACTCTATTAACCGAGTACTCTTACACTACGGTATACTTCAGATTGATCCGTACTGTTAACCTGTTCATATCTGTATTTATACTGTTTTTGGCATTAAAAAAGTATATTTTGGATTAGCACCATAATCTTAGACTTTTATATTTGCACTCGTCTCACTTTGTATTGCAGCTGCCGCACAATAAAGTTTCATCTCAACTCTTCTTGCTGCCGTTGAGTTATGTACAACCGGATGCTGTAGAAATGTGCAAATGGGGGATTTTGAATCCTCTATTTTATGGTCACACATGAACTCCCCACAGCACACACGGTGAAATGTAGACTCTGCATTTAACCCATCCTAGTGTCAGGAGCATGTGTTAGGACACTTTAAGAGACACTGTCCCTGATACAACCATGAGAACTACAGTATATATATATATATATATATATATATATATATATATATATATAGACTTTATGTTCAAAACATATGATCAGCTTGTTAAATTGTAAAATATTGTGTAATGTTATGGGTTTAACTATCCAAAAGCATAAAAAAGTAGTTAAAATCAGCTTCACCACGACCAGTAAGAGCGTTAAAATGCCCGATACATGTTAATAATAATAATAATAATAATAATAATAATAATAATAATAATAATAATAGTAGTAGTAATAATAATAATAATAATAATAATAATAATAATAGTAATAATAGTAATAATAATAATAATAATAGTAATAATAGTAATAGTAATAATAATAATAGTAATAATAGTAATAATAATAATAATAATAATAATAATAGTAATAATAGTAGTAGTAATAATAATAATAATAGTAATAATAATAGTAATAATAGTAGTAGTAATAATAATAATAATAGTAATAATAGTAATAATAGTAATAGTAATAATAATAATAATAATAATAATAATAGTAATAATAATAATAATAATAATAATAATAGTAATAATAGTAATAATAATAATAATAATAATAATAATAGTAGTAATAATAATAATAATAATAGTAATAATAGTAGTAATAATAATAATAATAATAATAGTAGTAATAATAATAATAATAGTAATAATAGTAGTAATAATAATAATAATAATAATAATAATAATAATAATAATAATAATAACAATAATGGTTCATTAGTATACATGTTGTGGTCCCTTTTCAATTCAGCTCTAATACCTTTACTTGTGACACTTCAATACACTCGGCTGCTTAAGCTTAAAGACTTTTACTAAAGTAAAATATTTCATTCAGGACTTTTACCTTTTTAAATGGCAGTCCTGCTTACTTTTAATTAACTACAGGATCTAAATACTTCTTCCCACACTGTGGTGTTGTAAGGATTCAAAACTCTTGAATACTATCCGTTTTTTCTTAGAAAGACAAATATTTTTCACAGGAAAGAAAATGCCCAGATAGGAAGTTGCGAAACCAGAAGCGAGAGGTGCAGCAGCGTAACCATCGTCAGAAATAGCCCAGAACATATTTAGTGAAACGTGCTCTGAAACCGCAGTCTAATAAAAAATGTGTTGAACACAATAAAAGCTCCACTTGGGATTTCCCATTAACTTGGCCACGATTTAAGATGTGGAGGTTCACAACAACACGGGCATGTTATTCATTCTTTAACAGCATTGTTTCCCTGTGATTAGTGGAGCAGCGAGAGGTTAGCCAGGGAGCATGGATCCCACCCAACTGAAACACTGAGGCAGCAGAGTAACTGCTTCGCCCACGGCGGCGGCAGCAGCAGAAAAATAGATAAGGACGCCAAAATCAGCTTCATCGCAGCAGTTCAAATACCTCTGGTGTTACTTTCACAATGTTTACTTTCAATGTAAGCAAGTGTGCCTTAAATTAGCACGATGGCACAGCCTGAGTAAACATGACTATCTGCTGAGTCGAAGCCCGAACACTATCGTAACACTTGAGCCCTGAGAGGCGAAGGACAACTTTTCATGGCATGTTTTCTGCACAGCCAACACCGGCTTGTGAGTGAAGTACCATCCAGAGCCGTCCAAACAATAGTCCGCTCTCTCAGCAGCCTCTTCAAGTTGGTTCCATGTGTAGCCGAGTCCCCTTCTCCCCCTATGCTCTTTTTTTTCTTCCCATCCCTCTCTCCTTCCTGGTGTCCTCGTCCTCATCGGGAATAAGTGACTATATAACAAATCGGTGAGGCGACGCAGACTGCCAAGGTCATTGGGTTTGTGAGGGGAGCTGGCTAGTGTGGCCCACGGAGGGTATACCGTGCCAGTTTGAGCGTGTTCCAGTTTTCGTATTGCTGCAGCTCAGTTCCACTACAGACGGAGTTCAAATCCTTCCTGTGCCCTCCAGATGGATAACAGAAACTATCGATCCACCACGCTGCCCCCCACCAAGGACTCTCCTCTCTGAGACAAATACACCAACGCTCTATTCAATCTATACTATTGCCAAGCCTGCCCCCCCCCCCCCTGTAATATGTACAGTGTGCTTTCTTAATCCTCAAGATTATTTTGATGTCCTGTTTGAAAATAAATCCTATAAATGTGTGTGTGTGTGTGTGTGCACTATGGACCCCACATGGTGGACCTCTAGTCTTTACTTTTACGGTTTTGTGGCTAAAACTGCTTATGCCGACAACTTAGTTCCTCTTTCTGTTGATACTAAGCAGTCTGCTGTTTGTTGCTTCTGCTGGAAATGTCAAAGACACTTCCTGTGCGTCCGCGATAGATCTAACTGACACTTAGACAGTTGCAGAGCTCAGGATAAAATAATAGTTTATTGTAGGCGCTGCAGCAGTTTCCAGTGTCGGTAAACATGTGGTCAAGCTCAGATGTTGTGGAGTCGGTCAGTATGATAGTGATCTGAGTTAGTCTATGTGTGTGAGTGTTAGCGAGAGGCTAGCTGGGAGCTAACCACACTGTTCCCTACAAAACAAAGCACCGTGCCACATGATGAGTGTTGATGCTTTAACAGTTAAACATGTCATTGTTAGGGAACCCTGATGGTAGTTATCAAACGATGCATTGGAGCTAAACACAGATTAGCAGAGCTGGTTTGGAGAAGCACAAAAAGCTAATGGGGTTATCCCAGATTTCTGCCTCAAAGTGATGTAACAGATCCTAGACGCAGATCAGGTGAATACTGAGTGCAGACTCAGTTTGTAAAGAGTTCTGGGCACAACGCCATTCACCTGGCAGGGCCCCCGACGGAGAGGCGGCCAAAACAGAGACCTGCCCGCTCCCAACAGAGGCTCGTTGCCAGGAGACGGGTCGCTCCTCCCCTGGCTTTATTTACTGCTCATCAAGGTCATAGCAGAGAGAGAGGGAGAGAGAGAGGAGAGAGAGAGAGAGAGAGAGAGAGAGAGAGAGAGAGAGAGAGAGATGAGAGGAGGAGAGAAGAGAGAGAGAGAGAGGGAGAGAGAGAGAGAGAGAGAGAGAGAGAAAGAGAGCGAGTGAGAGAGAGACACAGAGAGAGAGAGAGAGAGAGAGAGAGAGGGAGAGAGAGAGAGAGAGAGAGAGAGAGAGAGAGGAGAGAGAGAAAAAGAGAGAGAGAGACTAAGTGATATTGGTAATTTTGGATTAAAACTAGCTGTCAGCACCTCTCTACCAGCATCACTTAGTCTCTCTCTCTCACACACTCTGGCTCTTCCCCCTCTTCTAGAAAGAGGAGAGAGAGAGAGAGCGAGAAAGAACGACAGAGCGCGAGAGCGAGAGAGCGCTACCGGCGAGAGAGGCACCGACAAGAGAGCGCGAGAAAGATAAGACGAGCGAGAGAGCGGTAATCGAGGAGAGAGCGAGGAAAGAAAGAGAGATCGCGAGCGAGAAGGCTCTATCTCTCGCTCTCTCTCTCATCCCTCCTCATCTCTATAATCTTTCTCTCTACCTCTCTCTCTCTCTCTCTCCCTTTGTCTCTCTCTCTACTCTCTCTTTCTCCTCTGCCTCTCTATCTCTCTCTACATCCCTCCTCTCTCTCTCTCTCTCTCTCTCTCTCTACCTCTCTCTCTCTCTCTCTCTTTGTCCTCTCTTCTACCTCTCTCTCTCTCTTTCAAAAGGAAAACTGCACTTTCTCTTACATTATTATTATTATCTATTACTCTGTGTATTCACATTGTAATTGATGTGGTGTGTGTGTGTGTGTGTGTGTGTGTGTGTGTGTGTGTGTGTGTGTGTGTGTGTGTGTGTGTGTGTGTGTGTGTGTGTGTGTTTATTTGGGTGTTTTAATGAACTACCGAATGGGCCAAAGACAAATTTTCCCCTTTGTGGATAATTGGGTTGCATTCCATTCACATTGTGACACATTGTGATTAACTTGTAGGAGCTGCAACAAAGTTTCTACATTTAGATGTCGGGGGTCAACTTCCCTTTTGCTACTTCAAGAAAAACTATTATTTCAAAGATAATCAACTTAGAATTTCTTTCGTTTTCACTGCAGCTGCCTGCTTCTCCATCATAAATCTTATCATGTTTCACGCGGCACATTCACGCTGCTGTGCATACTGAAAGCGTTTGATAAGCCACACGAGACAAATGAAGTGAAACATAGCATGCATAACATTCTGTATGAAATGTAATAAGATGAATATAAACAGTATAAACATTATGAATTATGATTTACACTGCAGCACTAATATTTACTAGGGCCTTTCCCTTCTTGCAGCCGCATGAATGCGAAACACTTTCAGCCTCAGTGTTCACAGGCGGAGCCGCCCGGAGTCACCCACTCAGTCGGACATCCATTTACAGCTCATTACTCAACATCTTGCACTCGTCACATGCACATGACTTTCCCTGAGAGCAGATCAAAAGATAGCCCAGCATAACAAGCAGAAGCCAACGGACTCACATTTTGTTGGTCGCTCCAGTTTCCGCCTGCCTCGTTTCTTGCACGGCGTCGTCAGACTGTCGTCCTTGTCTTTCTCCGAGTCCTGGTCGTCTCGGCCGTTCTCCGGGGACGGACTCAGGCTTTGACCCTGGGAGCTGTCCTCTGCCCGGCAAGAGGAAGGGTCTCTGGGGATCCCGTTCTCCACTTCCCTCTTCTCCTGTTTGGGGAAGCAGGCGTCGGACGTCCTGTCTCTGTGCCCGCCCACCTCTCCATTGTGGACCTGTGCCATGGACGGCCTCCCCACCCCAGTGTAGCTGTTGCCCATGCCCACACTGCCTTTGAGAGAGCTCTCGACCTGCAGGCAGGGAAAAAAGAGGAGGTTGAAATGTTAACATCCTGGCAATCAGCTTTAAAGGCTGTTATTGCTGTAGCAGTGTGTTACAGTTTGACGTTGTGAAGGTGTACAACAGTGTTGAGCCTGTCAGCAGTTATGACATATCACTGGATGTATTGTAGCTGGCTGTGCAATAAACGAAACCAGGAAACACAACAAATCATCCGGCACGCTTGAGGAAAAAGTCATCGCCGTGAGCCTGTGTTGCAGCGATTTGACAGAAAAGAAGTGAATAAAGCGTTCATTGTTTTCATATTACGTACTTTATTTCACCTCCCCTGCTCTATCTGGACAGAATCAAACGTGGAGCTCAACTTCTACACTTATTAGCCAGTGAATTATGGCATTTCCTCCTCAGCTCTGTTAAACTAAAGTAGTAAACTTCAAAGCTGTGCCAGTACAGTAAATCAGCCAATAACTTGGGGAGGAGGGGATTACAGTGAAGTTCATCAGGTACACTACTGCGCTTCCTGTAGTTTGTGCGTTCACGATTACAGCAGCACGGAAGTATGTGGAGAATGTTGGCTGTTTGACAACAAAGAAGGTTTTTCACTGCGTCCAGTTTGAAACGCCCAGTTCAGCCGTTTCATTCTATGCAGAGGAGGGAATTCAAAGAGCGCTGACCTGTCTGAAGTTTCAGTTTCAGTGGCAGACATTCAGTTCTCACACCTTGCCTCACTGGGGAAAAAAAAAAACTATCTTGGAAGACCTAGAAAAGATTTGTTTCAGCTTTAAGGAAATGTGATAGTGGCTCAGCTCCTGCCTAAAAATAACCATTAAAAAAACACACTTCCTCAGACAATCCCATTACTGGGTTACTGGGAGCAGAAAGTGGAGCACGTCTTGTGAGATCAGACTGTCAACACTGATTAGAGCAGCGCTGAAGCTTTCATCTCCTGTAGATGTAGATGCAGCAGTTTGCATTTAAAAGGCAGGCGACAGCAACGCCTCAGGGGGGGCATCTGTCTTTCAGCAGGCGAGATGTAACAAACACAAGTTCCTGTGCTTCAGGCTAAAAGATCAAATGTAATCTCATTCTTGCAGATTGAAGTGAACACAATGTAAAGCGGGCTTTAGTGCGACCCATGTAAATGAATGCAATGCAAATGATGCAGAGATGCAAAATAAACTTGAGTGAAAGTCGTTCTGTGTTGTAGAAACAAAGCTGCGTTGAGCCAAAGTTTTTTCAAAAGGATCCCTCGCAGTAAAACTCTAAACGATTTCATAATTGTAGAAAATGAGAACAAACAGTTGCATTCAAACAGCAGCGTTCCAGTAAATCTGTTTGACACGATGAATGAAAACAACAAATCCACAGCTGAGGAATTATTAATATTAACACGCAATTCATAACTGAGGCACGAGGTTTTGAGTTTAGTTAAACTCAGGCAGTATACACACACACACACACACACGCACACAAAGAGCACACACATCTGTCTTTGAAAGAATTACGCAACAGATTAGTGACCCAGTGAACTAGATGTGGCCCCCGCCAGAGGTCAAAGGTCACACTCGGTAAATCAAGCTGCTCAGACAGGCGGACAGAGGTCAAAGTAAAACACTGGCTACCTAATCCAACTGACTGCTGCAACATTACAGCTTACACACACATTCTGTTTAATAAGATGTTAAAGCTTCACTGCTCCATATTAAACATGAATCAAATGACTCTGTGTGCAACGTGAAACATTATTGATTCATCGATTAATCGTTTGGTCTATAAAACGTCAGAAAATAGTGAAAGATTCTAAAAGGTCTTGTTTTGTGAGTCCAAAACCCAAAGGAAGCAGGAAATCTCCATATTACTGTAAACGGCGTTTTCAGCGATGAATCGATGATTAAAATAGTTAACGGTTATTTTTCTGTCGATCGACTAATCGCTGCACATCTCCTCTACGGACCATTAGAGCATCTTTAACTGTCGGTCAATGTTTTGGTCTTACGGCCCACAAACTTGCCGTCATTTCCTCCTGCATCACTTCACAAACCCACTGTACTACTGTCCTGTACTACTGTACTGTACTACTGTCCTATACTACTGTACTGTAGTACTATACAGTACTACAGTACTGTACTGTAGTACTGTCCTGTACTACTGTACTGTAGTACTGTACTGTAGTACTGTCCTGTACTACTGTACTGTAGTACTGTACTGTACTACTGTCCTGTACTACTGTACTGTACTACTGTACTGTACTACTGCACTGTACTACTGTCCTGTAGTACTGTACTGTACTACTGCACTGTACTACTGTCCTGTAGTACTGTACTGTAGTACTGTACTGTAGTACTGTACTACTGCACTGTACTACTGTCCTATACTACTGTACTGTAGTACTATACAGTACTACAGTACTGTACTGTACTACTGTCCTGTACTACTGTACTGTAGTACTGTACTGTACTGCTGTACTGTACTACTGTCCTGTAGTACTGCACTGTACTACTGTCCTGTACTACTGTACTGTAGTACTGTACTGTACTACTGCACTGTACTACTGTCCTGTAGTACTGTACTGTAGTACTGTACTGTACTACTGCACTGTACTACTGTACTGTAGTACTGTACTGTACTACTGCACTGTACTACTGTCCTGTACTACTGTACTGTAGTACTGTACTGTACTACTGTCCTGTAGTACTGTACTGTAGTACTGTACTACTGCACTGTACTACTGTACTGTAGTACTGTACTGTAGTACTGTACTGTACTACTGCACTGTACTGCTGTACTGTACTACTGTACTGTACTACTGTCCTGTACTACTGTACTGTAGTGCTGTACTGTACTACTGTCCTGTAGTACTGTACTGTACTACTGCACTGTACTACTGTCCTGTACTACTGTCCTGTACTACTGTACTGTACTACTGCACTGTACTACTGTACTGTAGTACTGTACTATACTACTGTCCTGTAGTACTGTACTGTACTACTGCACTGTACTACTGTACTGTAGTACTGTACTATACTACTGTCCTGTAGTACTGTACTGTACTACTGCACTGTACTACTGCACTGTACTACTGTACTGTACTACTGTCCTGTACTACTGTACTGTGGTACTGTACAGTACTACTGCACTGTACTACTGTACTGTACTACTGTCCTGTACTACTGTACTGTACTACTGCACTGTACATGCTCAGCATTAAACAGCAGACGGACAAAGTTAGCAACAAGCTGGTGAACACAGCGGAGCGTGATTAAAGAGTCACATATTTCCCTCAGGAGTTGGCGGAGGCCAAAAAGATTGGTAAAACAAGTGTTCTCATGTCTTATAATTGCACATTTATATGCATATTTGTGAGGCTGCTTGCCGGTTGCTTTAGTATATGATGAAATTACACATTTTCTAATGAATTCACCTCGGTTACTTGGTTATACTGTAATTAATGATTCCAAAATAAAACCTGATGCCAAAAGTAGCATCATATTTAGTGAGAAGCAGATTCTCTGAAAACAACAAATTTGGCCTAGATACTACATGTCAACATGCAGCCAGTTTTACTCTCATTAAGGTAATACTTTATTGATCCCACAAGGGGAAATTAGGTGTAATTTACCGCAGAATCAGTGTAAAACATTTGTACAAATCTCTTAACCTCCTTCAGACGAGCTGGAGGCTGAATCTCAGCAGCCCAGTCAGTCATTAAGTGAAATGTAAAACCGTAAGACCTGAGGTGAATGAATTACTTCAGTTGCCATTTTTCAAGCAGACATTCCACGTTTACCATGAGAACCTAATTTGACCTTGTGCATAATGTCTGTGTACTTAATGGGAAAAGGCTTGAGGCTTGTGACATACCATCATAAACGGGTATCGACTAGCTTTACCTTTAATAATTAGCCAAACGAGACGAAGTCTTAAGACGCTAAGGCGGCCGGAGTAAAGCTTTTCTTCGTCTGTTACTGCCGTAAACCAACGTTTCCCTCCCTAACATACAACATCTGTTATTATTTTTGTAATCCTCCTTTTTGATTTTGTTGAATCACACTTTGAGAATGATTTAAGCAGAGGTTTATGCACCATGATGTGTGTGAAGTGAAACATGTTGGAGCCTGCGTGATGTTTATGTGTGAGTACATAGTAGTACATGTTTCTCACACTTTTATTTTTACACTGAGCCTGTTGATGGCTGTTATCTCGTGCAGATGTTCAATATTTGTCATTTCTTTCAACAAAACAGAAATGTGCAGTGTTTCAGCAAGACCGTGTGCACGGATGTAGTTGTAACATGTCAGAGTAACACTCACTGGAAACTGCTTCCGCTTTCTTCCAGGCTTCCCGACTTTACAGGGAGCGCTACTTTTAGCCGACTTCTCCTCCGTCGTCAGGTCCGTGTCCAGTATTGTGCTTTCACCCTGTCAACGAAACACATCATGATTAAGACTCAGTATACTGTGACCGTCGGAGTAACGGTGCCATCTTCTATGGGAACGTCAAATTGACATTTCAGGACGGATGCACATCATCATCTCTCCAGGTTATGAAGGATTGTAACTGTGCACACACGAAGCTAAGTGGCCAAAGATGCAGCAGGAGTGATACTAGATCTGCAGGACACACTCTGCACCTCACTCAAACACTTGTGGGGTTTGGCGGGGGTTGCTGCGGGGGTTGCTGCGGGTCCTTGAGTGTCTTTGGCTGAGTGGACAACGAGACAGATAGAAATTGAAAGGCACGTTCCTTTGAACTGGGCTGAAGTGAAAGCTCCACGGACGCAGCGCTGACCTTCCACAGACAATCCCCTCTTGACACCGTTACAAAGACGTCGACCGGCCCCCGCCTCCCCCTGCTGCAATTTCCCTTTGATTAATAAAACTGTCTACCCATGTGAACAAAGCTCCATGTCCGCCACCACCAAGTACCCCTGGGGTTGATGGGAGAAAAGATGATCCTAATGTAGATGCTTTGAGTTTCAAAATTGACTCAATTGGACCACCAGCATCAGGTCTGAATGCAAAGGAGATTGCAAGGCCTTTCCTGACAGCTCCGGTGGGGGAGGGGAGGAGGAGGGGAGGGGGGGTCCTTATTAAATTCCTTCAGTGTTGAATGTGAGATTCCCTGTCAGATAAACAAGCTCTCCGCACCGTAAGGCAATCGCGTGCCTCTGCTGACGTGTTGTTAAGTAGTTTATTTTAATCTCTGGCACCGTGTTGTGGAATAACAGGACTGTTAGAGGACTTTGCATTATGGACGGTGGTAAATACAGCAAACACAATTCAGTCACTTAATTACATTGGAAAAGTAGGGGAGACTGGGGACAGGTGCAACACCTTTCAATTCCTCCAATAAGAAGCAAACTACAGTGAAACACTCGACACGGCACACGTGCAGTTCTTCCCGCTTAATAACAATATTTATATCTGGAAACAAATCAAAATTGCAAATTTAAAACTACATTTGAGTGAAAAGGCTTTCTGCATTTTCACATGATGCAAAATCACTGCGCTCTCCGGTCTACGGAGCATTCAGTGCTGCGTTTGAAATGTATATCCATCGCTTTAAATTTCAATATCTGAATATGTAACCTAACGTATTTAAATACTCCCTTGTTTGAAATGTAATGTTATATACAAGAAGTCATGTGACAGTATATCTATCAGTCCCTGTGGGTTTGGCTCTGTAAGTGAACTACCGAACAAACTAGAGAGTAAAAGCAGTGAAAGCTTTTGACATGGGTCAAAGAATAAGTTGTAACACCAGCCACTTGTGACATCTCTTCACCTTCCTCTGCTGTTCACTCTAACAACAAAGACATGAAGACATAAAAAATATTCTTTAAAAAAACTGCACTGAAGCTCCAACACACACTCACAGACTCTAATTCTTAAATAATTCAAAAGATGGAGGACGGTAATAAGCACAGGCGTGCATTCTCCGGGTCAGGCCGTGTTCACCCTGAGAGTGTTTGCTGCTGAAATGGAATGAATCCATCAACCATTAGTGTCCCGGGCTGATTTGCATAAAGACATCGATGTGATCAGAGTGACTGAGATTAATGTGCGCAGGGTTCTAACTGATAAACATCACTGGAAAAATCATCATAGAGTATTTACAAATGGATTTCTGAATAAGCTTTTAAAAAGGTTATTTTGTGAGGAGGACGTGCAGACGCTGCCGGCTCATTGTCTGATCACCAATACGGAGGCTGGTGCTTTTGGTTTTCTTTCCTTACACGGCGGCAGAATTTGCATAGATAATGGCACGTTTTTGAGTGCAGCCTGGTGTGCAGGCTCATTTGGGAACCACTTACAATGAATGACACAATTCAGTGGTGCCTGGCTATCTCTGCAGGAACAGCCTCCACGCACCACGCGCCGCTCATCCAATTCCCAACCCGAGAGCTCAGACGCACTCAGATAACACGCTGTTTTCACCCTAATATGTAACAACAGCAGAGCCTGAAATGTGATTTGTTGTCGCCTCGAGTGAACCCTACTACATTGTCCACATCTCTGCACTATTTCCGTCTGGGTAGCCGGTTATTTAAGGCGATGTCTGTTGCCAGGCAACAAGACTAAGGGCAGTACTGTGTAATGGGAACGTAGAGGAAGAGGAGAGATCCCCCCCTCCCAGTAAAAAAGAAAAAGCTGTAGAGCCATTCCAGCTCCAGCTCAACTTACACCAGCCAACGCCCACGTCACCAACCACCATTACAACAGCGAGTGTCACATAATACAGCTGCAGCTCGCCACAGCCTCCGTGATGCTGCTGCCTCTGTGGAGCATCGGTGAGGCTGCAGTAACGCACGGACTGTAATGATGAGCCCTGTCTGCATCATGACAGGTGTCATGGACACTCCACGTGCTTCAGTAAAAAGCCAATTGCTTCAATAAACAGGAGGGGTTGATCTCGTAACATCAATAAGGCATCGGCAGATTGATTAACTCCATTCATAAAATTGGGAACATTTTAATGGGCTTTGACCTGAAGTGACTGTACACACCACATTCCTCTTGTAACAGCGCTGCGTCAATGTAACATCAAAGTAATAACACAAACAAGCTGCACTCTGACCACACACACACTCATGTGTGCACACACTTTCAGGGAAATACTAAAAGGCACACTGTACTACATTATAGCTGGATAAACCCAGGAGTGACTAATCTCCTTTCAAATCTGGTGAGTTTGAGGGCTTTCATAAAAATTGCATTTTGCAGTGATGAAATAATAATCAACAGCTTAACTTCAAAAAGCCCACAAATGAATGAATGAACTCTTTGAACCCACTGACTATAAAGTTGAGAGTCATTCGGCAACATGCCAAGCGCTCATAAATACCTGAAGTGAGATTCCTGAGGCGCATGTGTTCCTTACCATTCTGTTTCCAGGTGAGTCCGCGTAGTCTGAGCCTTTGAATGGGGCGTTGTTGGTGTTGGTGACAGTGTTGGACGGCATCCTGGAGCAGTCTTATAGGTGATATCTGATAATGGGGCGATGTGGATGAGGTGAAAATAAACTCAAAGGAACAAAAAAAAGGAGAAATGAGAGATGATCCTTCTTCTCTCCGCTCTCCTGGAAGAAAAAGAAAACGTGTTCATTAAATCCACTTTAGTTCACTCACAGGTGAGCAGAGTTTCATGCTGCAGGGACACATTGTGTGCACATTTCCTTTAAATCAGTTTTGGTTAAATGTATATTTTCTGTCATAAAGAAGCTCTTTTTGAGCTTTACTTTTGTTGAGTGCACGTCATGTGTAGGAACCTCACAGGCTGCTATAGGTTACTGTTTGGCTACTTTCGCCTATAGGGCCTTTTTACACCACATGGATGGATGTGTGGGTGTACAGTAGTCGACATTAAACGGCTTCTAATGTGCGCACAATAACTTCAATAACGCTGCGAAAATAAATCCAGGATTACTATGTTGTTTTTTGAAATCAATAATATTTAATTGCACTTTAAAGTGTTTGGGTTAAAGTTACTCTAAGCAGTCAGCCATGCGCACACAGCGGAGCCACAGTTTCACTGTTGCACTCGTGGAAATGTGCAAAAAAA
Organism: Cottoperca gobio; assembly: GCF_900634415.1. NCBI lineage: Eukaryota > Metazoa > Chordata > Actinopteri > Perciformes > Bovichtidae > Cottoperca > Cottoperca gobio. The sequence continues at coordinate 3,825,917 of NC_041376.1, forward strand.
AAATCATAAGCCTAAATATATCTGTAGATATATGCTTAATTTCCCCTAAGTGTTAAATCGAGATTAATGACAGCCGGTTGTGATTTATTTAAAATCTCTTAATAGACTCCTGACAAATAATTGCGAGCAACAACCAGAACGTGTTATCTTGAAAACAATAATTTATTATTGGGCCACACAGGCGTTTAATGTCACCGCATATCCACGCACATCAAGCCCCAACCAGGCCACACGCGTACACTACTGCGATCGGCTGACTTGCATTTATCATTCAATGTGTCTTTGCGTTAAGATTGCAAAGTTTTAGACGTCTTTACAGCAAGGGGAAGTCTGCAATATGACCCAGGGGGTTGTGGCTCTTTTTTTTTACAGGCCACGGCCACTCAAGTATAAATCCCCGTTATTATTTTTTTTTAATGAGGCCAATGTTTCCAGGAGCCACGGTCCCGGTTCTGTGCTGTAAATTCGGTTCAAGTTCAAGTGCAATGTCCAATCAGCACATCTGCAGAGGAAAAAAAAAAAAAAAAAGCAAACCCTAAATCGCTATTTCCCCCATTTCCATCGAGCGCCTTCCGCTCTCAGGGCTTTCACGTTTCACATAAAGGTTACCCTTCCTGCGCGGTTAGCAGTGCCGGGTTAAGCGGATTTAAAAGCGTGAATCGCTGTGTGTTCGTTACCCCGATTTTCCCAAGTCCCAGGCCTGACCCTTTTTGTCTCGCTAGCTCCCGGAGCCTCCTTCCTCTTCTCTCCCCGTCCTCCACCTCCCCAGCCGGCCAGCTCTCTTCCAGATGCACCGCTCTCACTGCAGGGGCCTGCAGACGGTCTGCCGGCTGCCACAGGGTCCTATAGACTGCCGGTTCTGCAGAGGGAGCGGGGGGGGGTCTGAGACTAATGAGTCATTATCATGGACCGCCCCCCCCCCCCCCCCAATACATGCATCTAGATATCTTTTTGATACCTTGCTCTCAGGAGCCCAGTGTGGTGCGGGAAACAATGCTTAAGCGCCACTTTATTTATTCATTCATTTTATTTTAATTCTGGCGGGGCGATGTCATCTTTATTTGATTTATGACAGAGATCCAGAAATAATTATGCCTAAAAATTAAATTAAAATCTGGTGACAAAATGTTTCCTTTTACTCGCACGTGCACAGAAATAAACACCAGACCTGTGTGTGAAGAAGAATGCCCTTTTCTTAAACTCACCACTTCCCCTCAGAGAGATTTCATTCATGTTGATCTTATTGCTGAGGTGCCAAAGTTTGAGGCCTGGGACTATCTGCATATATTGCATAAAACACACATTTTTGCCATGATATTTTCATATTGCATTGACAAATATCACCAGTGGCTTTTGAAACTAAAGTAGGTTTAAAACCTTTTTATGTTTCAAAATGATCTATGCATGGCGCACAGGTGTGCATGTAATTAATATACAATGAACTACCTTTTAGAATAAGTGAAAGTGCTCAGTACAGCTTTATAACACATGCAAACTACTTTATTATCTTATTTAAATGTTGACTAAAGAACACAGGAACCTGGAGAGACTTCCTCATTTTTAATGTGCTGCCTTTATGGGCCCCCTGGTGGCTGTGGGGCCCTGAGCAGCGATGTAATTATCTGATGCCTTGGGCCAGCTTTGAGGCCTTGTGAAGCGAAACATGTGCTTTCTACAAGAGTTGTTCTCGTAATACTACATTACATATTTACCTCTTGACATGTAAACTCTGAAGCTAATGTCTCTTTTACACAAACTCACACTTACAGCACAAGTTTACTGAGTAAATGCTCCGTTTGTGTACTTTTGTGTACAAATAATGGAGTAAAATACATGTGATACATGTGTGATAAAGAAGCTTAAACATTTTAAATGATGTTGAGCGAACAATTAAAATAGAATAAATACACAAACACAAACTAAAACAGTCACATTCAAGAGGGGAGTAGTTTGTAATCATGGCTTTACATTGTGTTCAGGTTTAATGTAAAGTGTGTGCAGCACAAAAACAGTTTGCATTAAAGGTGGAGGGTTATATGTGGTTGTATTTGCACATTTTGCACATTCCTTATTGCACAAACCTCAACTTTTACACCACGTTGATCCGCTACACGTGTTACTTTTTCACACTTTGTTACAAACCTTTGTCCTTTAAATTCTTTCATATGTTTCCTTGTTGTTCATTAAGTACAGAAGGACATTTCTGTATCTTTTGTATGTAAACACTTTGGCAGTTTGGTCAAAGTTTGACTTGAGTTTTTAATTAGCACAACAGAAACTAATAAGAAACATGCATTAAGAGACAGTGTGTGTCTTTGTTACTTATTTTTAATTCTTTTCAGCTTTGGAAACATCTGTCCTATCCTATCCAAGAGTTGCGTCTCCTCTCACTAAACTAAAATGGCAATTATGCAGCTGCTGAAAACCATAAAAGGGAGGAATGCAAACATCGCCATAGTAGTGATTTTTGCACATTTTTGCTGTCTTACAACAACATAATCACAACGTACTAATAGAACAATAAAAAAGATAGAAGTGTGTATATAAGCATTGTACAGGTTTCTTATTAACACACATGCTTGAACGAGCAGTAATGGACTTTCTAAGGTAAATAATAAAACCAGTCACATTCCTAGGCGCACTGAGCTAATCATTTATTTGGCTTTAAATGAAAACGGATGTACGAGCATGTACTTCATCTCTTGCTGCCTCTTAGATTGTATCCTCTGAGCAGGCTCTTTATCTGGCAGCACATCTTCATTTCATTTCCTAGAGTGCAGCTAGGACAAGATATCAAACCTCTTATCACATTCATTCCATTAACCCTGCAGCAGCCCGCCGCCGCAACCAACACTTGTCCCGTACGAGCCCACTAGTCGGAGACACAGTGAGGTAAATGTCACAGACGCAGGAGGATTAAAGGCTCACAGCGAGCTCCCAGTGGGGCAGATTGAGCGCTCGTTAGGGGCAATGAGGGAGAGAGGAAATGTGTGTGCAGCAGGCGGATGTGGTTCACTGATCTGGAAGCAGCGGCGTCTCCTCTTTCAATGGCACTGAGCGGTTCATCTGAGGACAGCAGCCTCAGCAGCAGCAAGACGACGCCACATGACCTGCAGACGGGAGTGTGTGTGTGTGTGTGTGTGTGTGTGTGTGTGTGTGTGTGTGTGTGTGTGTGTGTGTGTGTGTGTGTGTGTGTGCGCTGCTGGCTGGAGGAAAAGCTCTTTGTCTCCTCCTGGAAACCCACAGAGGAGGATGCTGAGAGGTCAAAGTGTCTCGACCTCTTCTCACCTGCGTAGTTTCTGTTATTGTCGGTGCCTGAAGCGACATGAAACATAGCTTTTCTTTTGTGTTTAGATTTGTGGGCGAAGCAGGAAAAGGCTGTTTTTTGAGAGAGATGTGATTTAAGAGTTTTATTTTCCCCAATGTCTGTTAGAAACAAGCCACTTTAAGGAGAATGTGAGCACATTTAAAACAACAAAGAGATGCAGATCTCTGCAGCTTCCTGTGAGCTGAGGCCTATTTTTAGAAATGAAGAGGACAAGGACACTGACCTACAAAGAAACATTAATATCTACACACACTTATTATGCAGCAGAATGCCTGCTGCCAGTGTTACATTGATTATACATATTATTAATTGATGCATTAATATGTAAGCAACATTGTATTGTCAATATAAAGCTTCTTTATTTACTTCTGGGTAGTTTAATCAATAACAAAGCAACAAGGTGTTTGTTGATTCTGTAGTGTATATATATAATATAATATACTAAACTGAACACTATTCTCCAGTAAGTGCATTATATTTTAGGAGATGATCACTTGATTTAATATGCACGTAACTAGTAACTGCAGCTGTCATATAATAAACTAAAAAACCCCACGTTTATAACTATATGTGATGTATGTTTGGTAACTATAAAGGGACCTTTCGTGATAAAACACACCAGCAATCACGACATGACGAGTAAAACCATATTTTAAATCTTTTTTTTAATATATCTCACATTTGATTTATTTACAAAAGACAGTGGCTTTGTGACATAAAACTATGTTTTGTAAAATCAACATGAGAAACAAATGTGTACCAGAAGCGTAAACGTACAGAACACACACATAGATAAATAACATCGGGGAGGTTGTTCCTCTTTGCACATTGTCTCTCTGCAAACAATAACAGATCACGATGTCTGCACCTCGGCATGACCGGCTGTGTTTTATTGGTGTTACCCCGAGTTGTTCCGAGGGGACGGGGGGGGGGGTTACAGTATTGCCTCCACATTGGCTTTAATGACATCAGTGCGTCTATCGGTAGATTTGGAATGTGTTGCTTTATTAACTATTAAATGTTTTTCCAGCAGCGGAAACCATTAACGTGAACATCTCCAGGCATTCTGTGAATACACTACGGGCCACGACGACAGACTAATGCAGATATACTTTGATATATACCTGTGAATTCGTATGACACACAATGTCTGCAAACAGTTTGGCACAAATGTAAAGGCTGAGCATGAGTTTCCCCCAGAACACATTGAATAAATAAATAAAATATCTACAAAGTCACAGACATAAAGGCTGATAGATCCTCTTATTTGCTGAATGGTTACTTTATACAGCACTTTACAGAACAGCTACAGGCACAAACTGAAAGAATGGAAATAAAACTTTGAATTCAAATGAAGGGGAAGACAGTAACTCCTTAAATCCTAACGTTTCTGCACCTTTCCCACTAAATCAAGCTTTCGAACTTTAGTTTTTATACTTTCTTGATATTCGGGGCGACGACACAAGCGTGAGTGTGCACGTCAAACTCAGTACATGAACTATACTCCACTAATACGAAACAATAAGAACAGAGAAGAACAGAGAACTGAGTTAAAAACATCACATTTAAAATAACAGAGGAGCCTCTTTTTGTTCTTTTTCTTGACGCAGGCTGTTGAAACCTTATACTTAGCTTATAGGATCGGCTCACTGTACGCATCTCAACACAAACACCTCATGCTTTTCAGTTTCATTCAGTCACATTTGACTTCCCTTTTGAGAACATATCATCCCAGAACTGCTCCCTTGACTTTTATCTAAAAATGACACATTGCTCATTTTTTAAACGCTATCCTGAAGGACAGGAAATGTAACTTAGACCTGATCAAAACAAACTCTCCGACACACATGCTTCACCAAATAACACTTCAGAAAACCTTCTCTTCGCTCACTTGCTGTTGTTTCCCTCTTTATATTTAGTTTATTCCAAAATGAGACAAATTAACTGGTGAAATGAGAGTAAAATTAACTCGTTTTGACATTTCAACTAAACACTAGGGCGGGGATATGTGTGAATAACAGTGTTACCCTCCATTTTTAATCTTCATTGACCTTTAACCTCTCAGTTATTACCTCCGTATTTCATACTAGAGTAGCTCTGCAGTCCCTGAGCACCGACCTTCATTGCACATAAACATTTTTCAATACTCCCTTTATAACTAAATAAAGCTATCAAAGCATTTCATACTTACTACGACCTTACATCCCCACATACCGTATAACTCACCATTAAAACTCGATGCCTCGTTCATTGCTAGTGAAACATCCTGAGGTGCTTCCCTACACGTGAAACGATGAATACTGAGGCTGCCAGACAGTCAACAACGAGACATGGCTCATTATTGTGTTTGTAGTCGCCCCTCGGTTTTCTTTTTTTAATCGCACAGCCCTTTTGTTTGCAAGGGTGGCTCACAGAGCGCAGTAGCAGCAGTACAGTATGTGACTCAGCGAGTGTGTTTACTTGCACGCAGTATTCTGGACACCAGCTTTAATCCTGGTTATGGTCTGAGATTATCATATAATCTGCTCATGTTGTTCTTTATGATACAAGTTACAGTTCAGTGTATTTAGTGTTAGAGATTATCAATACCACTCTTATGGCTGTAAGTATATATGAAATTATAGCCAGTTAGCTTAGCATAAAGACTGGAAACAGGGAGAAAGAGCTAGCCTGGCTATATCTCATCTGTTTAATCTGTAAAAACTTCAATTTACTTAAACTGTAAAGACTAAAGGAAGTCACTGCTCGTCCAAGAAGTAGTCCAGCATGTAGACTAAAACTTTGCAGATTATAACATGTTGATTAGTGAGCTTTAGAGGTGCTGGTAGGTGGATTAGCTGTTTCTCCTGTGTCCAGTCTTTATGCTAAGCTAAGCGAAATGGTTGCTGGTGGAAGCTTCATATTTAGCATAAAGATATCTTCTTCCTCTTGGTAAGAAAGCAAACGAGCCGAGCGCAGTGACTTCCTGGAGTCACCTTAATGATGACGGAACTACATTTCCCCAGAGCCAGGCTGGCCGTCTCCGACTACTTCCAGTATTCATGCTAAGCTAACCATCTTCCTGGCTCTAGCTTCATATTCGATGTGATATCGATCTCGTGAATAAGTGCATTTCCCGAAATCTCTCTGGGGCATATCCAGAACTCTGCTTTTTCAAACTTTTTTTTAATAAACGTCAGAGTACGGATGTGCAAGTAAACAAACTCAGCCTGAATTCTGAGGCGAGACATTTCTGACACCCCAGCTGTCATCAAAAACCCCACAGAGAGCTGCCATAGCATGTACAGTACCTACACCCAGACATGAGTGCAATTTCATGCATAAATGATTTAACAAAATAAAAATAAATACTAACGCTAATCATAGAAAATCAATAACAGGGAACATGTTGTCACCGTCATGTGTTCCCGTGGTCATGTGTTTCCAGTATCTTATGTACAGAATGAGCTGCTGCGATGGAACAGTTGGGGGAGAAAGCACAGCAAGCCATTCCTTAGCAGTCATGAGAGAAATCATTAATTAATTACAGCAGTTTTTGTTTACAGGACAACATACACACTCGCTAATTAGACACATCTTGCTACCTGCAAGGTGTAAAGAGACGTTCATTTTTTTTTTTCACATAGTGAAATCCTGTTAGATTACAGCATGCATTACTCTACGTGCTAATGCCAGGGCTTGTTGTTGTTGTTGTTGTTGTTGTTGTTGTTGTTGTTGTCCTTACAGGGTGGAATAGTGGTCGCTTCTCCTCAGTGCTTCTGTACTCTCAATGTTCCTGGACACACACGCAGAAGAGCACATTTAGAGCTGCTGACAGTCTGCGCAGTGGGAATTAATTTGCAAAAATAAAAAAATAAAAAAGTGTAAATGACTTTGTGGCGATGTGTCATGGCGACGTGCTACTTTGGAGGGAGGTGTGTGGCAGAAGCTCATTATAAAGAGCCAAACAAGTGTTTCACAGATCCTTTTATTTCATCATCTTGAGATCATGAGTTAATTATCCCCTTAATTCTGGATGTCATTTTCTCAACCTGCTGTTTTCCAAGATACAACAACATCATGATGACGCGTTAATTATCTCGTTATCGTGACGGTATTTATTTATTTTCTTGATAATTGGACGATTAACACGTTCATTTCTGAATAAACAGTTAACTAGAGACACCTGCTGTTGCTGTGTCTCGGGACTCTCAATGAAATCGTTGTATATGCATAATATTTATTCATTATAATTCCTACTAGGAAGGAAATACTGCGTGTTTATGTTTGTGCCTTTATCACAAAGGGTTGTGTTTTCGAGTGTAGGATTAAATAGTGAGATTATGGCTCTGAAGAATAAAAATAGGAATCTATTAGCATGTACTGAGACTTACCTCTGTCCCCACCGTTCCTCATGTTTGTCTCCTCTTCCACTCCCACGTCATCCACTTAAATAAAACAAAAGGTTTTTAGTCACTATGTAAAAAGACAGACATGCAGAGAAAGATATTTCAGTAATGACATGTTAACAAAACAGTTTTAAAGGGAACGTAATCCAGATGATTAAAGCGTGAAACATGTGGTGGAGACGAACCTGAGTGGAGCTCTTTCACCAGTGACGACATTGTGTTTGTGATCGAGTCAGCGGCAACCAATAGATCGTTCCGAAGATTTCTAGGTACACCTGGGAAACGGAGATTTTAAAATCTAATTAAACACACGTGCGGTTTCTAGTCTCGTAGTTTAGTTGTGTGAAAGTGCAGAATCAGAAGAAGTGCTTATCCTGGTGGAAGAATTATTCAGATCCTTTAGAGGAGAAATACTATAATCTAAAAACACTGAAATAATTAGAATGAAAAGTCCTGAATTAAAAAGTTATCAGCAAATTAAAAGTACTCCTTTTACAGTGTGAAACTATTATAGAATATTATATCATTCCACTTTATCACTAATGAATACAGCATATTGTTTTAGACGCTATGTAAACTACTGGGCTGTCGGTCCACAAGGTTTCGCCCTAGGAGGTTGAAGTGTGTGTGTGTGTGTGTGTGTGTGTGTGTGTGTGTGTAGAGTAACTATAAGCGTCAAAGTGACATAACATGGAAATACTCAAGTAAAGTACAAGTATGTCAAAGCTGTACTGAAGTACTCGAGGTGGTAGTCACTGCATCATCGTGGGAAGTAACATGTTGTTTTTCTGAATGAGGTCTTTAAAGAGTTTCGTCCACATCTTAGAAAACTTCTCCTTTCAGGTGTTGGTGCACACTCACCGTGAGCAAAGGCCTCGAGCACGTCCCCTCCCACCCCTGCCAGGCAGTCCTGTGGGGTGTGAGTCGGGGTGGACCCAGCAGAGGTGGAGCGTATGGGCATGGGCATGGAGCAGCCCGCCCCGTGACTGGGGGAGGAATGAGGAGAGCCTCCGGACTGGGACTGCAACATAAAAAAACACCCGTGATTGTTACTGTGTCATCACAAAAAACATGTAACCTTCAGAATTTAGCAATAGCGAAATTTGGGAAATAAGTCAGATGAGAAGATGGAAACCACGCTTTGTGGAACTTTGTCGCTTTTACACGAAAGAAAGAACATTTTAAAATGGTACAGTTGTTTCCCCTGTGTCCAGGCTTTATGCTAAGCTACGCTAATTAAGCTTCACACTTAAGGTACAGACACTTTCGGCCAGAAATCAAGTCATCCCACAATACATATCGTTGCCTCGACACATGTTTATGAGTTGGCCGCAATCTTGATTTGAATCGGCAAAAGGAAGAGATATACAATGACGAGCTGACCAATGTTAGCAGGCATCTCTTTGCTGGTGCGGAGTTAGCAGATAACAGGACAGTCTTCCATCTGCAAGCCTTTAGTGAATCGGGGCTTCTGATAGAGAGATAACATCCAATCAATCAAACAAAGCCAATTGTGGAGCAACTGCAGGTCAATGCAAGACGCCGTGTTGCAATCACAGATTGCAGCTTTGGGCTGAGATGACCTTTGTGCTTTCGAAAAGTGACTTTTATTAAAAACAAACACAGACACAGATGTGGCCAGAATAACGTTATCCTTATAGGGAGAACAAAGGAAAACCATGGCAAGAAAACCTTCTGGAAATCCGATACTGGCTGACTATACTCTGGGTGTCTATCGTGCACCTTTACTGCATCGAGGGGGTAATGAAACCCATGTGTGGGAGAGCGACTGCGGCCTGTGCTGAGACGAGAGCGATATCTCACAGAGAAAGGATCACTGTGTGTCTGTGGGACTAGTGCAGGCCCAGGTCGATGGCTCGGAGCCAGGCAGCAGATGGCCGGCCAGGCTGACGGGAGGTTGTTAGTGCCGATGAAAGGAGCAGGTCCCTGACATTTTCCTTGGGAGGAAAAACGCAGTTCTCTCAACTTGTTTGGACCTGAGGAAACTGATTTCAAAGATTGTGTTGCAGTCTGTAGTCTTCGCTCCTCTACGGTGGAGTAGCCTGGATAACTGTCTCAGTAGTAACTCAGTTAGATAGTGGAATCCTATTATCTTCCCTAACATCCATCTTTAAACATCTTTGTGAAGGGGGGGGGGGGGGGGAGTGTAGCAGCATTAAACTAAGTGCTGAGACTAGAGCCAGGTATTGAGCCTTATTGCAAACTGAATTAAGGGCAACTTACAGCCTGCTTCTGCTCCTCATCCTATCAGCCAGCAAAGGTAAGCAGTGAGAGAGAGTGAGAGCAACAGAATTAAAGCAGCGGTAGAAGAAGAAGAGGAAGAAGAAGAAAGGGATTTTTCCATGCACCATACGGCTATTTAACATAACTTATGATCACCGCAATGTCTTGGTTTTAAAGAAATAAACATTGTAAAATGTCATTTAATCAAACATGCCACCAAGCTTTAAAACCCAATCACTTAAATTATATTAGCACTGACAAACCCTGTTAAATGCTAATTTAATTTAGGGCAATAGCTTAGTGTTTACGCACAATCCTGCAGCAGGATACTAATACTGATTTAAAGGCCTTTTTACTACACCTTATAGAAACAGGTGATCGTCTTACCTTTAGCAGCCTCATGAGTCCCTCCAGCTGCACCATCAGCTCCCGTCTGCTCTCCTGCAGGGCCGACATGCGCCTCTCCAGCTCGTCCTTCCTGTGTCTGCACAACGACAGAGTTTGACATGAACACACAAGGGAGGATGTGCTACCTGACGGTAATAAAACACAATGCACAGGTAGACGTCATACTCTTCTGTAACAAAGCTGTGGACTATGATCCTTTTGATGCTCAGCTTCACAGTGTACAAAGTTTTCATTCATCGCTGGCCTCCAGGTCATTTATAGTTGACACCGCCTGGAAGTATCTGTCTTTTATGTGCGGATTCTGGCTCATTATCACCCTCTGCTGTTCATATGGAGTAACTGCACTCCTCACAACCATCTGCAGACTGTGAACACCTGCTCTGCTCTGCATCCCTGGGCCAACCAGCCAGACACCGTGATGAAATATTACTACTTTATAATATCCTGGTCTGAAACCTGCAACACAAACAGGCTCGCTGAAGAGTGGTGGAAGAAATGTATCCTCCAGTGATTCACAGTTGTATTGCTGTGTTTTAAATCAACAACATATCATTATATTCTTGTACAAACCACAAACCAAAGAGTGAAAAAGTGTAATTCAACTTCATAGTTCTGCTATAACTGCGTATAATGAACCCGCAGCAAAGGGCAGCCAATAATGAATGTTATAAAACATTAAACGAATATAAAATGTAAATCTCTGTCTGTTGACCATAAACCTGACTGCTGATGAGTTATTGAGGGCAGGCCGGACAAACAAAGAGTCATCCTGCGCTGCGAGTCTCTTCCAAGAACTGAACCCAGGGGTCTCAGCGTCCTGCCAGCATGACAAATGCCCACGCTGCTGCCCGTGAATTCAGAAACACCCTCCTGAATTAGCAGGACATTATTTCTCCTTGAAGAATGAGTCCAGCCTGCATCAGCACAACAGCCCTGCAGTGGTTTTACAGCTTGATTTCCTTAATATATGACTCTGTTCTCCCTGTCGTTGGGCCGAAGATGCTCTTATAAGAGGTGTGTTGGTGCGTGAGCGTGCACGATACCTGAGGAGCCGCAGTTCAGTCAGAAGTGTCGGGTTCTGCTGAGCTTTTTCTGGGGTCGGCTGAGAGGCCTGCTCGTGCTCCAAACGCAGCCGCTGGATCTCCTGCAGGATCTCCCTGAGAGAGTTAATCAATCAGTTAACTAAACAGCAGTGGGGGGGGGAAGAATGTTACTTAAGTAAGAGTACATGAGCAGTGTCCGCTAAATGTATTAGGAGACATGGAGGTCAAGTGTGTGTGAGGACACATGCGCGTACGTGGTCGCAGCCATTGCGAATTTGCAACTTGTGCTTTCATAGTGTTTCACTATATACAATATATGTTATGTTATATCGATCTTCTCCTCTAACTCCTGATTGTATTTGTTGCAATGCATCATGTTTTATTAGCTTACAGTCAGAATCTGCAAAGTATGTCAGATAAATGCAGTAAAACATACTATATATATATATATATATATATATATATATATATATATATATATATATATATAATATAAAGGTTTGAATAGTAATTGTACCTGTTTTTGTTCTCCAGCTCTGCAATCAGCTGTCTCTGTTGCTTGTTGGCATCGAAGTTGAAGCCCAGATCTGTTGGAGGACATTGTTGCTGAAAAGCAGAATGAGCGTAGAATGGCATTAACAATGACGGGAGAACAAACATTTAATTTATTCGCTAACTTTAGTTATCTCTCTATAGTAGTTTTTATTGGCAGTGGCGGAGTCCGCCATTATCTAATCGATATCAGCTGTTACTGTTCACTCTCTGTATTTATCTCCGAGGTCATCACTGACCACGATCACCAAAAATGTGTCTACATAACAAGATTTCTTTCATTTAAAACTTATGGAACAAGTAAAACTGTTGAGAAGTAAGAGCAGAGAATTACCCAATGTGAAAGTGTGAGAAGTCTTCACACAGCAGCTTCAACATCTGACACTGAGGCTTCACTGGGGACAGTTTTGGAATTTTAATTTGACATTTTTCTTTCATTTTGGTGCATATGGTGTTAATATTGGCTTCAAATGTTGGAAAGTTCAACCTCGGTTGCCAAAATACAGACGCTCAGACCCTTAAAGTCCCCATTAAAACCATGCTTTCTAATATATCAGGCTTTCAATCTGCTGCACTGGCTTCAAAGTTTTACTATTTTTGCATTTTGTAAACCATTAAAGGGATTTAAAGGGTTAAAACTAACATTATTCTACAGTACTTATGGCAGTTTGTTTTCATGGGTTAAGTTCTCCGGCCACAAGGAAGCGGCCAACAATAACCTGTCAAAGCATTAGATGTGAAATGTGAGCAGACTGAACCACCACGGGCCGTACTGCGAGACACTCACTGTGGAGTTTCCCGCCTCGGCTGCCAGGCGGGCAGCGTAGCGAGCGATGAGGCGGTGCTCTTCATCTAGCCGGCTGGGACTCTCCAAGACACTGCCCAAATATAGACAGAGAAATACATCACACACACACACACACACACACACACACACACACACACAGCGACACTGATGTGAAAAGCTCTTATATAAGTAGAAGGGGAAGTTTGTAGAGTCAAAGTGACGATATAAAACTTTATAATTGAGGTGACCTTAATGTACGACACCTAGCTTTGATAATTGGTCGTGACAGAGAGCCGAGCGGGATGAGAGAGAACGCAGCAGGACAAACGCATTTGCGTCTGTGCCAATGGCCGTTCTGGTCATTTCATCAGTGACTGGAAATGTCAAATAAGGCGTGAGGCTTTAAATGATCATGGGCGTGGCATATGGTGTGGACAGATGACCGGACATATGCTGTCCCTTCTCGGCAGGCGGTCGGCAATGGAGAGTGAAGGAGAGCTGAAAATGGTGCTGGGCTCCATCTACCTCTGACTGGAGAGTGAGCGATGATTAAGGTCATTAAACCCGATCTGGCTTCAAAGCCGCTTCATCAACAACCACAGTCCCTGCAGCTTACCCCCCCCCCCCCCCCTCCCACCCCCGGCCCTAAACACGCTGCAAACCAGCCTTTTAATGCACATTTCTAATAAAATCTTATCTTTCCTCAAAGCAGAGTTAAAAAAAGAAAGAAGAAGAAGCTGCCTGCGTGATGAGATAATTTTAGATGATATCTTAAAATACTCTGCGGATCATTCGACTTGTTTCAACATGATGTCACCTGACTCAGAAAACACTCAGTTGGTCTCCACTGTGGAGAAACGTCTTATAAAATGGGAAACTTTCTAAATAATTTACAGCCTCATCCTCAAACTAAAGCAAAGACACGAGCCCGAGGTTTCCTGTTAGAGTAAAGTAATACATTAACGCACATCCAGGGAGCTGCTCGGCGTTGGCTCGGGGTCTTCTGGATCTCTGGGCTGTCGCTATAGAAGCTGCTCCTTCGGGGAGCTTCCTGGCACCACCTGACGGTCTGTGCCAGGTTTTGGACAAAGATTCATGAACCGCCTTCAAGCGCTCCTGAACTGGCAGCTTTCCCGGATACTTTTATTCTGGTGTCACGTTTGAAGATACCCGCAAACACAAAACCTCAGACACCGCTGCTCCTAGAGATTATGCTTTTTAAAACGCTGCGTTCTGATCGACCCGACGGCACTTTAACTGAAGGGCAAAACTTTTAGAGGCCAGAGAATTAGTTGAACATCTGGAGGGATGACGATGCATCGTGTTCCTGATCGTCCCTGCAGAATTCATGGTGGATGTTTCAACGGCAATGTTTCTTTCACGAAATCATGACCCGGTTCCTCAAGATAATCCACAGACTTTGTTGTGAGCACCTTCATGCGGGAACTATTTTCTTACTGCCGTATCACTGCACATAAGGAAGCGTGCACCTACTCATGGACGAGTGACAAAGGATGTAAACATTAATGGCGTCGTCCTCGGCTGAGCGGTAAAGTTAGCTCTCTCAGGTGAGCTCAGGTGAGCCTCTCATCCATGAGTGGGCGGATGTAGTTCAGTAGAAAGAAAGTAGTTCCTACATGGAACTGCTCACAACAAGGTCTGTGTATTATCTTGAACACCCGGGTCATGATTTCTTGAAAGAAACATTGCTGCTGAGTTTTCACAAGAAAAGCACCACATAGTGCCATTATCTTGTAGAGAAGGGAGATATATATATATATATATATATATATATATATATATATATATATATATATATATATATATATATTATATTATATAATATATATATATATATATATATATATATATATATATATATATATACACACAACTCTGGATTAAAACTCATCAAGCTCAAGATGGCATTTTCTTTTTTTTATCTTCTGTCGCTGTGGTTCTGCATGACTAACAGGTAATAAATTGCGGTTCGCCCTTGGAGGACGAGCTAGTGCGGAGCAATTGTCTGTGAGAGAGAGAGAGAGAGAGAGAGAGAGAGAGAGAGAGAGAGAGAGAGAGAGAGAGAGAGAGAGAGAGAGAGAGAGACAGACAGAGAGAGAGAGAGACAGAGAGAGACAGAGAGAGAGAGAGAGACAGACAGACAGAGAGAGAGACAGAGAGAGAGACAGAGAGAGACAGAGAGAGAGAGAGAGAGAGCGAGAGAGAGAGAGAGAGAGAGAGAGAGAGAGAGAGAGAGAGAGAGAGAGAGAGAGTGTGGAGGGAGAGAGCAGATGCCAAGTCAGCAGAGCAGACAGTATCAGAGAACAGACAGTGATGGAGGCTGGGAGCACAACACCCACAATTTCTCAAACAAAGTGCATTCAGTTTCAACTCTGCACTGACACACACACACACACACACACACACACACACACATTGTTTTCTGAATCTGAAAGAAATGCTGCTGCTCTTCAGTTTGGGGCTCTTGGGACTGAGGCACAAGGAGCTTTGCATTATTCTGCAGCAGCATCTTTGACTCATAAGCCATGTGCCGGGTAATTATAATAATAGATTAATATTCACCAAACCAAATGTGACACAGTGAGAGGCTGGCGGCCGTCTGTCCTGTGCAACTAAAGTGAAGCCTGCTGGTTCAGCACCTTATCTACCGGTATCCACACTGACTCTCAACACAACCTATTTTGGAGGCGTCACGGTGGCTTAATGCGCAATTTCTGCCCTAAATATGGCAGCTTTGTAGTTGTTATGCCCCCCCCCAAAGGCAACAGCATCCTGAGTGCATGACATCTTCCCGAAGCAGCTCTGACTCGCGGAGCAAAATGTCAAGACAAAGGTTATCGAGCTTCTTCATTACTGCCCCAGTGAAGGAAACCCCGGCTTTGCTCTTGTACATGCTGCGACACGTGATGTCTTCCGCTGACCTCCACGGGTCTGGATGCAAGCCATCGTTTAGCGCCTCGGGTGTCCCTATCTTGTCAGCTTCCTTCAAACCCGCTCTAATCTTGATACTGTCAGCCCTCTGAGACAAGACTGCACAAAATGTTCATCTCCGCAGGAAACTTAATCTAACATCGATTGTTAGCGTCTCATTTTTTTGAAACGCAGGCAGGAAATCTTCCAGCAAGGTTAGTTAATTACACTCGCAATGTAACAGAGAGAAGTAAGGGAATATGGACACTTCTTACAGAGTGCATGCTGCCCTTCAGCTGCCTGGGTCCTGGGTGTAGTATGTGCGATAGCCCGGCTCAGAAGAGCAAAGGTGAGGGGGAAAAAAGAGCGTTCTTCATGGACGCTCTTTCTGAATTCTCCACCAAAGTCTTTGTCTGGATTTCGATCAAACACCGGATGCTAAACAGGGTTGATGTGCACAACTCTGTTCTTTCTGCACACCAGACAGCGACGTCTCGTCTCTTCTAATGTGCCGTGGGAAGTCCTGAGTCCCTAACTGTCCCATCTTGCAAACATAAATTGCCGGAAAGATGTGCGAGAGGGATACTGTAAACAAAAGGGGGGAAATTCTCCCAGCACTGACTTGCAGGACAGAGTGCAGATACATCAAAGCTGCTCTCCGTTATAATTCATAACCACGATGGTTCATTACGACTGTGAGTAAATAATAATGGCGCTGGCCTTTAACTGAGAGGCCAATTAGGCTGCTTTCACGCCCTCGCCTGCTTCCTGCTTACATGATAAGGCTCCAGTTCTATCAGAATCTGTTTGTCAAATCAAGCCTTTAAGTAGGGGGTGCTCACATATTCTTCATGACAGCGTAACAAATCTTCCTCTAAAAATACACTCACGAGGGCCACGCTGCTCGGATGCAAAAATGTATGTCAAGTGTGAGGGAACAAATAACTTTGTGTTTCCACTGATCAGAGAGAACTATTCTGAGCAAGTGAAGTCTGTGGCATTTAAATAACTTCGTGTTGCATGTGTGTAACTTAAAGTGACATGTTGTCATCTATCAAGACTGCATCAGGTAATTCTGTGGAATAATCAGAAGAACATCTTGAAGAAGGACGTTAGGCCTCGGTGCTTACCTTTTGGTAGGAGTAGGCGCCCCAGAGGACATGAGCATTGTGTCGTTCATGTTGTCGGCCGCTGGTTTCGGCTGACTAAAAGACAAGATTAGAGGTCTGTGAGTCTACTCTGCAGAGGCCTGTGGTGCTTGTCACCGGGGAATGGAGGAGAGATGGAGTAGAGCGCATTTGCATTTTATTAGTAATCATGAATCAGCGATCCTGACTTCAATTTAATCCAACTGTACAAAAGAGGGTAAAACGGGAGACAGGGGGGGGAACATTATAATACTGAAGGTGCTGCACATGTTGTACACGAGTGAACTTAAAAATGGAGCAAAAATAATTCCATTGAAATGTTTTTAGGGCTATTAGCTTCAACCTCATTAACATGAAGAAGAACAACAGCAGCAGACAAGGAAACTAATTCAACTGGAAGTCTGTGAAAAAGTAGCAAAGGTGACATTGTGGGAGGTAAACAAAGAGATGGGGTCCATCTGGCCGGATGAGCCCGAACCCCTCGGACCACAGAGGCTCATTATCGGACCAGAAATATCACTCTGCACATCTCAGGTGCTCTGCGCTTCACACTTCACCCGCCACAGAAAGAAACAGTCGATTTCCATCTCTCTGTAGTTGCATCTCTCTGTAGTTGCATCTCTCTGTAGTTGCATCTCTCTGTAGTCGTCAGCCGGGCTGTGTTGTAACTGTTTTATTTAAAGCGCTCATTATCACATAAAAAGGCACTCGACAGCTTTGTGTCCTGTTATGCTTATTTGTCCAATCAGCAATTTTGGCCAAAATCAAACTATTTATATCCACATTGTGCAGAATACTGTTAATCAGCACAAGACACTGAGCGTGTGTGTGTGTGTGTGTGTGTGTGTGTGTGTGTGTCTGCTCCGGTGCCACGATCTACCTCAACAGCTCTTCTTCTCTCTATATTACTAAAAAATAAGAGCTTAAATAAGAATCATTTCTGCATCGCTACTTGTATTCAAATAAGCGTGTTAGTAGTTCACAAACCACAGTACATTGTTCCCGGCATTGATGTGGAGGCTCGTGGGGGTTTAGCTTGTTCTTTTTCAACACACATTGCAATTATTCATCGGTTCATACATTAACATTTCTCTCAGGACTAGCCGAACACATTCAAAACAATCCTAAATAAATAACTTATATATTATACTAGAACACAATCCTGCTAAATGTGTATGTTTCAAGCAATAATATAAAAGTGTCACTACTCAAACCTGCACATGCTGCCTTCTGCTCTCTAAACAAAGAGTAAATGTTTACCTTTAGTTTAACTCTCATTACGTTACAATAATCCAGCCTGACGGTGCCGACACGAGAGGACACACGGGGCAGCACACTTACCTCTGTGAGGAGACAAAGCACCTGCCCGGCTGGCAAAATACATCCGACTGCTGCTGTTGCCAGATGCCTAATCTGCCCTCAACTGAGCGAGCGAGCATCTCAATGTACTACACTGCTGCTGTCTCCAAGGAAACTCAGCGGTCACATGACTTCATGACGCTGGTCTCTCTCTCTCTCTCTCTCTCTCTCTCTCTCTCTCTCTCCGCTCTGACTCTGTATTTTCACTTCTCTCTCTAACACATGAATACACACTGGAAATTAGGGAAATGCCATTTGCTCAAAATACCTCAATTGCAACTTCTAAAAAAAGCACAAATCTACTCTCAGCCCTTGAGGAGAAAAACTGCAGTCTGTACTATAATTGCATTTACATATCTGAACTCTTCCTCTTACCTTCAGCGAGTTACATAAGTTAAAGCTCTTCACAGCTATGCTTCTATAAATAATCAGTCCTTCCCAAGCACGCCAATATAACTCCTGTGGAAGTGTGGGGCGCATTAAAAAAAGAAGCTTCTTCTTACGTAAAAGTATTTCATTTTCCTCTAACAGGCGTCCTAACTTATTCACATCAGCGTCTGCGTCCACGTGGTTCACTGTCCGAAGGAACGCTGATTAAAGAAGAAGTCTCGTAATTCAGCCGGTGCCTCAGAGGTCAAACGGGACTGAGTTGACACAACATTTAGGCACTAAGAGATCAAAGTCTGCAATGCGCTAAGCCTCGTGCTACCTGCGTGCAGGGAATGACAATGTGCCACCCTTTCCTTGCACTTGGCAGGGTTACAAGGGGAAATTAAACTTCATGCACGCACGTTCACCTTATTTCTGACAAACGACGGATGCATGGCTGCCTTCGATCGCCCTCAGCCGGCTAAAAATAAAACGCAAACATGAAGCATCCTCTCCTGTTTCCCCGGCCATACAAACACCAACGGATCCCTCCCACAGAAAAGTGAATTACATGCATGTTCTCTCCTCTTTCATGACATTGATGGAATTTGACTGAGAGAGTTGTGAAATATTAAACATGGCACTGAGAGTTTGACACTTTGGTGTGTGTTCCACATTAATGCAGAGCGCGCGGTAAGATTTTCAACTCAATTCTGGTGCTTAAAGTCTTTTGGCAGAAGCGGAAGTCTGAAGGTAAGAAGCCGTGTCACAGATTTAAAGTTCCTGAGACAAACGGAGCACCCTGAAGCTATAACTCCTCTCCAAAAACACACCCGCAAGAATCCGGCTGACAGTTTGAGTGGAGGGAAAAACTCACAGCTCAGCTCGCTGTTAGTCTTTTTCTCTCGGATGCTAGTAAATATTTCAAAAACTGTATCAGAATAAATACAGTTTGTCTGGAGACAAAGGGGAGGGGTTGGACGACTGGGAGACTTGTGTCCGTTTCGTTTTGGGAGTTTTGATCAAGCCTGACGCTCTACCCTGATTCTGCCATTATTACTCACTCACAGCCGCTTCGTCAGCCTCACACACACACACACACACACACACACACACACACACACACACACTGGGAGACCACGCTGATGGATGTCTCCTGGTTCACAACATGAAATGACACCTCTTCACAGACAACGTTCATCAGGATTGGCAACGAGCTGCAGCTCTAGTTTGAGAACAGCAACATCACATTTGTCTCTCTGTTCTGGATCATCAATAAAATGAAGTCAATGCAGAATAAATCGGGAGTCTTGGCAGTTTTTCTGTGACTAATTATCAGAGGGATCCAGTTTGAGGGAAGATTTTCTGTAGCCAGCAGCGGAATCATCATGGGAATGGTAGGCGGACAATTACTGTATTATTCACCCAAAATGTCTCTGAAATCGACCGTTAACAAGTGTGAAGTGTTCCATTAGTGCCAGCTCTTCCTTGTGGCTCGTGGCTACAGAGAGTAAGAAGTAAGATTTACAATTGGCACGTTGGATTTAGAGGAAGAGTTCAACTTTTTGTGAATTAAACTCATTTGTATTCTTGCACAGAGTTAGATGACGCGATGAATAGAGCGCTGCAGGGACGACGTGTGTTTTATGTGCAGGCACAGGACGTTAAAATCTCTTAAACTTGTGTTAACTACCAGCCTTATTTCAGGCATCTAACCAAAAACCCATTCAAAAAAACCCCATTGAATTTGAGATGAGGGAAACGGAAATAGTAAAAGATACTCACACATTTCCACGTTTTCGGACTGATTCCTGCAGCACTCTCATATCTGGTCATTAAGTATGAATCTACAGCCAGCAGCCAGTTAGCTTAGCTTAGCATAAAGACTGGAAACTGGTTGTATCTGAAGGTAACACAATCCACCTGCCAATACCTAAAACAAGTTATGTGTGTGGATTAAACAAGATATAAAATGTTAATTAATGAGCTTTACAGGTGCTGGTGGGAGGATTGTGTTACTTCAGGGCAGAGCCACGTTTCCAGTCTTTATGCTAAGCTAAGCTAATTGTATCCTGGCTGTGGCTTCATATTTAAAATGCTACTACTACTACTTTATGAGAGACATACAGAGTAGTATCAATCATTTCATCCATTAAATGTTATAAGATGAGAGGCTCTACTTCATCACCACACACAAATAAAAACATAAATGTGTCTGGAACCACATAAAGATATTTTTCAATCATCACAGACGGGTAGAATACCGTCCCTGCATCAGACAATAGAGACAGAGAGACATACAAACAAGTCTCAGGGGTCAACTGTCAAATCCATTATCCTAAAGGTCAGTGAACACACACAGACGGTGTCGCCAACCTTGAGAGGCGAGAGCATGAGAATGCACACTGTCCATTAAAGGAGAGCATAACAACAAGAAGTTCCTGGAATCAGCAAGTACTTTAGTTTTCTGCAGAAAGTGGAAGGCTACTGAGTAACTTGAATATAATTATGGGTTGCTGCTGTTGTTTATCATTATTATACAGTTTAAAGTAATTGGCTGATATAATAGTTTGAAATTGGTGTTTTAATTGTCTTAGCTGGAAATGTCAAGTGCCCAGACTGAGTGTGGGGAAAAGGAAAACGCGCATGCTCAAAGACTTTGGTAATGAAGGCAGATGGCACCAATATGATGCCACCTGTTACCCAGCTGCAGTTTGATTGGCTGTTTGCCTCGTGCTGCTGTTGTCATGAGCTCGTAGTTATCAGAGGTAGTTCTTTTAAAGAAGCTATAGTAACTGCAGTCACCATGAAAGATGATTATCTTCTATCTCGCCACGATTTTCCACATGGAAACGTCTCACATGGGAAATGTAAACCGCCGGTTTAATCTTTAACGATACTGTCATGATCTTGGTTTCCTGTTTTATTTTGTAAAGTTCATTCCCCTTGTGTCATGTCTAACTGTACTTCCTGTCCGTGTGTTTTCCCTCCCCTTGTGATTGTTGATTTGATCCTCCTGTGTCCATTCACCCTGCCCTTGTGTCCTTGCCTTTCTCCCCCAGGTGTGTCTCGTTCCCTTCATTAGTTTCTGTGTGTATATATCCCTGTCTGTCTCATTGTTCCTTGTCCAATTGTCATGTTACACCCATGTTTCCCGGTGCTACGTGGTGCTACGTGGTGCTACGTGGTGCTACGTGGTGCTACGTGGTGCTACGTGGTGCTACGTGGTGCTACGTGGTGCTACGTGGTGCTACGTGGTGCTACGTGGTGCTACGTGGTGCTACGTGGTGCTACGTGGTGCTACGTGGTGCTACTACGGCGTGTCTTCCCTGGTTTGTGTTTTCAGATTTTCTTGTTACCTTGTTTTATTTTGTAAGCTTTGTTAAATAAAGTTATCTTTTTTTGTTAAAATCGTCATGCGTTCTGCATTTGGTCCTCACCTTTTCCGTGGCGTGACATATACATTGTATTAAATTAGCTTATCATATGTTTTTGATGTAAATCAGAGTAGTAGTAAAAAATATATACAATGTGCTATAAAATGGAAAAAAATCAAAATTGTACCTGCATACAGTACTTGAGTAGATGTACTTAGTCACTTTCCACCGCTGCAAATAACTAATTCATCTTTGTACAATATGAAATACTCAAGCAGGACCCTCCAGGTCATGGACAAATCAATAAAAGGCCCCCGTGCTATAAAATTCAATACAACCAACAGCTCCAACTGAGCAGAACTCAATATTCTCGCTGCCGCCGTCATCTGAAATAATCAACATCATAAAAAAAATGAAGTTACGGATTACTGCTTGCTGGGGGAAGTGGAGAGACGTAATCCAAACTAGTTTAAGCCACAAATGTTATTTTAATCAATATTAATCTACTTGTGTGATGTAATTTCATGCTACACAGCCTATACCGCGCAGGCTAATCCCATCGCATCATCTCGCAGCTGGAGGGAAACATGCAGGGCGACAGTTGGTTCTCCCAATGGGATGTAAATTTATGCAAAAATGCACAAGTTTGGGCACAATGCAGAAAAATCCTTCCGCCAGTGGGCAGAGGCTTGATGTGAGAGCTGATTCAGAGATGATGGTTTCTATCACGCAGTCAAACATGTTGATGCTTTTTACGTTGTGTATTTTCTTGGCATTCACTGAGCTCATAATGTAGCTCACTATCAATTACTCACTGACACTTGCCAGAAGCAAAACCATATACAGACAGCTTAGACGTATGGTCGTGACTGGAATATGAAGCAGGATGTTGTTATGAAATGCGCCGTGAGGAATGTTGAAAGTAAGTTGAGAGATTTCCTGTGATCCTATTAATGCCATGAACAAGCAAAATCACGTTTAAAACATTATTAGATTTTCTTTTTGTCTTGGCGGACGCCCAAAGCGTCAGAGTTTAGGTGTGAGGACGATGAGGCAGATATGATGTGACCTTAGCGAGGTGGACTTCTGTAGATGTATCTCAGCGGGGGATTGATTATGGTTTTTCATCTGAAATGTAAATGAGTGTGCGGGGTTTAAGACAGCAGCAGGATATAATGCATTTCCTGTAATGACTTCCAGGAGCCTCAAAGCCTCGAGTGTGAGATTTATACCATCGTCCCCGTTTCAGTGCCAACAGACTGATGAGGACTGTTAGCGGCAGCTGCGGATGACCCTGCGTAGTATATCACCATTTCCACATTAGCAAATAATCATGGGCTCGACATCTCAGCGAGATCGCTCTCTATCGGTCTCGCAGTGACAGCGAAATGGAAAGACGGAGACAGTTACATGACACGAACAGACCTGTAGATCATGAGCGCACAGGGTCGTGCAGTTAATCAACAAATCAGTCCTCATTAATAAGACCACTAGTGGTAACAAATGCTTTGGGAATGGCACTTACACAGTGTGGGTGAGCTCCGGTGGTCTCTCGGCCTGCTCGGGGAACACGGGGTGCGGCGGCTCTCCGATGGGGACGCAGCCGAGAGATTTACTGATGGCGTGGCTCAGCTTCTTGGCCGGAGACTTCTGTGAGGAGGGCGGGACAAACAGAGTATCCGTCACCTTGTTGTGTGGAGGAATTTACATAACTAGGTCAACCGTTTGTTTACTGTGCAGAAAGCGTGGATCAGCGTTCAGTCAGAGCTGCAGCGAGTCGCTCTCTGCATGTCACATGGACAACTGAGGACAGCATGTTGTGTGCTAGTGAACAAATACTGTGTTTAATCACCTGTTCAGGACGCTATTTACGTAACTCTGATGTGACATGAATGCAGTTTAACCATTATTGATAGATGATACTGTAACTACACTTATATATACAGTATATTGTAAAACCTTCTCTTTCCTGGCAGGGTAGTAAAGTCTCTGAAACGTTGTGTCATTTAACACTTAATTGAAAAACTAATGAATGTACTTTAGATTCTTAAGGCAGGATGATCAGTTCCATCATTTAGAAGAAAAACTAAGCAGCTGTTTAACGACATTTACACTTATAATACGGACGTACGCAAGAAAAGGTGAAGAGCAGCCACAACGAAGAGAAACGGCGGCGGATCAGAACTGAGAGAAACTGGAAAGATGCTGCCAAATGCCAAAACCAAACATCACAGAAGGTTTCACCGGGAAACAATGTTTCATATTCTACACCAATTTGTCACAAAAGTAGGAAATCCTCCAGAACAGATTCATCCACCCAACCTTCATGATAAACATCTCCCATGTGTTGTGTTTCATGCACTCAGGCTTGTTATTTGAGCCTCGAGTCATTTTCTTCTACGCAAAAAGCGAGTGGGATGGGAATTGGATTCGGGATCCGGCGCCTATGACTTCCCTTGTTTGGATTTATAACATAATGATACAGCTTTGGGGGGGGTTGGGGGGGGGGGGGGGGATTCAATCAGTACAACTTCATTTGCCAAAATGAGTAAAACCCCATAAAATCCCTCTTGGATCGCTTCGACAGAGCGGGACACGCAGACGGCTGGAACGACGTGAAGGTAACATGGAGAGGGGCTTTGTCTTACCCAGGATGAGTGCTCCTTCATCTGGTGCTGGTTGCTATGGGGACCATTGGCATGGCCGCGCCAGAAGCAGCTCTGGCAGAGCTGGTAGCCGTGGCACTGTTGGCACCGATACCGGAAACCCATCATGCTCTCGCTCCGGCAATAGGAACATTCCACCGGATGGAAGACTGAGCGGGAAAAAACCACAACAGAGACGTTTGTGTTGCGTCAGAGCGGAGACGTCTTTACTCACAGCGTTACTATCACACATCTGACGTCTATGTTAAGATTGGGATGCACTGAGAATAAAAAGGGAAATGTAACTAATATGATATATCAATGTAGAAAACAAAAAGCAGCTGAGATGTTCAAACGTATAAAGTCCAATGTGGATGTACAGTGTGAATATAAATAGATCTCACCATTTTCAACATTAGCAAGTCGGTGCATGAGCGGTAGCCATACGAGGCATTGAGGGGGAGGGTCTGCCATCAACACATCCAAAAACGTGTTCAGCATAATCTTCTTCTGGATACAAACACACACACACATGTATTAAACAACACGTGTAACTTATTGGATTGAGAAGAAGGTAGTGAGGAAGGAGAGGACGGGCTGTTCAAGTATCCTCCTCATACCTGCTGAGGGAAGCACGTCCGCACCGAATGCTCAGTATAACCAAAAGAAGGACCCTCGAACACGGCTGTGGGGAGTTTCAGCACCTCCCGGAGAAACTGATCAAACTTTGCAAACATCATGACTCCATTCGAGTCCGAGATCTGTGAGAAGATATCTGAGAGACAATTGCAAATAGTGCAAAACATAGCAATATTAAAAAATATTATTGATCCACTGTCTGAATACTGAAGCAATTTAATTCTGCATACATGTTCCAACAGCGCCTCCGTGTGTTACATTTGAGCAACTACACGAAGGTAGCCATGACATCACAATTCAGAAACATCAAGCTAATTAGAAAATGCAGCCGGTTCACGTTCATAGTGCTTAGAAATGTACTTACAGCGAAGTTTGTCCACAATTTTCCCTCCACACATTGTTGACAGCATGGCTTTCATTGAGAAAACGGTCAGCTTCCCGTGGCTTTCACTGCAAGTAGACAGAAAACAGAAAAGTTGAATTCATAAGCAGTAAAACTCACTTTTGTTCAACTCAACACACCTCACTCCGACTGCATGACCAGTAGATGTTGGTTAAGTATGTATGATGCACATAAAAGTGCCACTTTGAAACATGTCAGTTGCATCCAACAGTAAGAAATCCTGAACTGCTGAAAGCCTTGAGTCACAGATGAACGCAGTATATTCAGCTCATTATCAGGCGTCCTCAAGACCCCTAAAATCTTTTCAACTTGCCAAGAGAGACCAGCTCTTTCACTTCACATTCATTTAGCGCTGGCTTCCGAGCAGCGGTAACGGAGTACATGAAAGCTCTTCTGCCTAATTCAGTTTGGACCTCAGGGACCGATAGCGAAACTGCTTCCTGCGATCGCAGACAGTCATTTCCACAAAGTTTCCCAGAGATACGGCAGCATGAATAATAATGGACAGGACCGGAGCGACCTTACAGATAAAAGTAAAGCGATTGAATGGGTCGATGAATAGACGGACATCAACTTGAGCACACGAGGTGCAACAATGAGAGTTTTACAGTCAATACTACGCACTGTATTTGTGTATGTGTGTTTGTTCCTCCGTTTGTGGGCTTATTTATATGATTTCTGAGGCCTAGAAACTGTCTGTATGGGTTGTTTGTACAATAAAGTCAGGCCCATTGAGAACACTACACTTCTGGGACACAATTTATATCATAGGTCTGTCATTTTTCGACATCTTTCCATTTTAATTTGTGTCATTTCGTACTAATTAAAGTGAAAACTGAGAATGTTCTGTGACGAGGGGCTGCAGATGAATCCATCAATTTACAAAACTTCAGAAAATAGTGAAATATGCCCATGACAACTTATACTAAGGTGACGCCTTGAGATGTTTTACTTTACTTTAGTGCAGAGCAATACATCCTCACACTGAAGAGGCTAGAAGTACTGATGATTTTTTCAAATGTGGTTAATTAGTTGTAAGAAAGTTCCTTGAACTGCTCACAGTTTAATCACTACATAATGTATAAAATGTTTCTTTTTAGTGTCATAAAGTTGAATCACTTTGCTTTGATGGACCATGACAACCTTGAACTAGCTGACTGTCAAACAGCGCATTCTTTCAACAGATTAAATAGCAGCCAAGTAAATACTTCAAGTTCAACACCCTTCCTGTAATGTTTGGTTATTTGTGTGTGAGTTTATTGTCATGTCCATACAGTATGTTTCAGTGTCATTTGAGCAGGTTTTTCATGTTAAAGATTAAAGCCAGACGTTCTAACTTTTCTGAGCAGCAGCCAGAGAATAATGGCAGATTGAAAAACCCACAACAAGATACCGAACATACCAGACCAAGTGAGAGTGTAGTGGCAAAACAACTTGTGTACTGACTCACGCATAGGTCAGTTTTACCTCAAGACTCCCACAAGGGGTTAATATTTGACCAGATTTGCTTTAAATGTTTAATTTTTCCTTGTGAAATAATATAAAACATCCTTCTTTAGACCTCTTGATATTATTTTAAATTGCTCACAACTTGTAGACGTATGCAACTAGTGACAAAGGCTCACACGTGCACATAGGTTTGTTGGGAACCCCTGCTCCACCACTCTCCTCTCATGCGCTCCTGCGCCCCGTACCTGTCGTAGGTGGCCACCATGAAGTTGAGCAGCAGCCCGATGGACTGCTCCACGTTGATCTGGTGGGTGGTGGGCAGCCGCTTGTTGAGCTGGTAGTAGATGGAAGACAGGATCGTCTCCAGCCGCGACACATTGATCTCAGCGTTGTGGTCCAACGTGTTGAGCCCGTTGTCACGAAAGGCTTCGATCATGTTCCAGACATCCACCAGATGAACTGTGAGGGGAGGACAAGCACACTGGGATCAGACTGTGACTGTATTCATGTCGGAACAAAAGCTTCTATTGGCTGCACAGCGTTGAAACTTACGGTTGCATCTCTTTTGCACAAAGCGGAGTTTGCATGCGGTCCTGTAAGTCGACAGTCGGATGACGTCGAAGTTTTGAGCTCCTGCAAACAGCGTAAAGAAAAACAAATCAGATCTGCAGATTAATTCTACGTCTCTGCAGTTTAATGAAATAAAAGTCTTTCCAAATACAAATCACGCTTACACGATTTAAACACTATCACTGCCTGTGTGTGGGAGGAATTAAACCGTACGTGTGAAGCACCACATATCTCCTGCGCAACTTGGAGTCCGTCAGAGAATTACATGATCCGCTGCTGACTATGAATAGTGAAAAGAGATTTCTCTCAGTCGACTCCACTCACTCATTTCCATGAAGAGCTGCCTCTTCTCCACCATGGCCTTGCCTCGTTTACTGCCTTCCTCGATCATCCTGTGGCACATCAAACAGCAGAGCGTGCAATGCTTACTGTTCAGACGGCAGCTTGTTCATAACACAGCTCTCCTCATCGTGCAGAATCAACCAGAAAGCATGCAAGGGAAGATGATGTAGAGCTGTATCATTAGTGCAATTGGAGGAAAATGTTTCAGACTTATAATTCTGACGACTAAACATGAATGATTAGTTAAATATCCTAAATTAACATCGTTTAAGTATAAAGATGCGCGTGGCGTGTGGTCAGCTGGTACATCTTTATTATTCACCCTGTACATCAGGGACAGTGCTAGTCATCACTGCAGATATGCTCTTCACTGTAAAACACAAAGATTATATGACTCTGGTTTGGTTTTGCAAGATGATGAAGTTGTAGGGATACAAATGAAATGTTTTCTTTTAGGGCTCCTCCACCAGACTCTACAAGCTGCTCTAAATATGTCACTTTGTTTCACTTAATTCCTTGTTAGGTAAACCAAGAGATAAGTTATTAAATGTAAAAGGTCACCGACTGTATCGTGGGTTCAGTTCAACAGTATGTAGCTGCTTATTGGCAGCTAAGGAAATTGAATGTTGTGACTTTTATTTAAAGGAATAGTTCAACAATTTAGGGAATACACGTATTGTTAACTCTTGTGTATAAGAGTGAGATGAGAAGATCACTCTCATAGGTTTGCTGTATGAAACTACAGACAGCAGCTGATTCATTAAACAGCCTGGCCTACCAACACCTCTAAAGCTCGATAAATAACAGATCATGTGCTTGATTATTATTGATTATTCCTTGGCCAGGCTAATTGTGTGCCAAACTAAGCTCACCAGAAAGAAAGAAAATAACAATTCCTTTAAAGTGTTCTGAAAATCTGTATTTGACCTTAAAATCAGCTGCACAAAGATGATAAAAAGAAGATTACTTCATAGTGCTGCCGTCTAGAAATGAGTCTTTCCTACAAAGACTTTCATCTGCAGGATGCAGGTATCATAACGCCTGATGGAGGAACACAAAGGATACTCGTCTCCTTCAAACAAAAGACTCTGTTGAACAATTTAAACTTTAACTTTTGTTCTGACGCTGGAGTTTTCAAAGAGGATTCATTGTTCCTGTTTGTTTCAGCACAGTGCTCTGTACTGGAAGACACCATCTGTGTTCTTATGAAATGAAGATATTCAATAGTAGTATCACTTATTAGTGGCATACATTTGTAGTATAATGCATTAGATACAATTTCAGATTGTAATATTTACCTGTTTCTGGCTGAATGTCAAACACAGTGAAGCCCTAAACGTCGACCCTGTGAAGGAAACACATGACGAGTTAGTGAAGGTGTCTTTTCCACTTGATATCTGTTGCTATGAGAGAAAAGATGTTCCTCGCTGACTAAATGTAGTCGTCTCTTGAATGAGTAATTAACACTTCCTCTCTCTTTCTCCTTCAAGGACTTCATTAACTCTCATTTTGTGCTTTTGTTTCCCCTCTCTCTCTTCCTGTAGAGATATCGATGAGCTGGCAGGGGAACACTCCAGCGCCCTGTGCAAATGATAATTCTCCATGACATCCCGCTCACAGTGACTGCATCCTGTGGGCTAATGACACCGACTGAGAGCTGCAAAGGAGGAAGCACTTAATGATGACGGACTCAGAGCACATCACAGCTGGCCAATGAGTGAGAAGCGCTGGGACGGTCTTGGACCAAGAGCCTCGAACACGCCTGGATCACATGCACGTTCAAGGGGGGTGCGTTCGCTGACCAGGGGGCGTTCAGATGACCAGCAGAGCGAAGAAACCAAGGTCCCCGAGGAAGTGCACACACGCTCTCTTTTCTCTGTGCTTGTTTAAGAGACTCGTCTCCTCACGGTGATCTCTCTCTACACTGTTGTGACACATCTTCTTTCCACTCACTAACTTGCTACTTACTACTTACTACAAGCACCAGCATCCACTGAAATGCTTTTTTTATTTAAAACAATAAGTATTATGATCAGGGTTAACAACTAATGATGCCTTTTAGGGATTAAGTCTATGAAATGTCAACAAAGAGTTTCATAACTAGAGCTCCAACAGTATTATTTTATTATCTATATCAAGAGAAAACTAATCAGCAACTGTTTTGATACTTGATTAATCCTATTAGTCATTAAGCAAACATGCCAAACATTTGCTAGTTGCAGAATGAAATGCTTTTTCTGTGTCATATATGAGAGTACATTGAAGATGTTTGGGCTTTGGATCGGTGCCCGGACAAAGCAAGACATTTGAAGACGTCACCTTGGGCTCCAGGAAGTTATATCGGGCATTGTTCACTATTTTCTGACATTTTAAAGGACAAAACAATTCATTGAAAATAGCCGTTAGTTGCTGCCGTACCCATCCATCACCATCTCCCAGAGCTCAAGGTGACATCTTTAAGTGTTTCTGAGCAACAATCCAAAACCCAAAAGATATTGACTTGAGGATGATGAAGGTTTTGGGATGTTTGCTTGAAGAATGACTTAAATTATAAATTGTTGTGCAACTGATCAACTAATTGACTGATATGTTTGCACTTCAAGACAGCAATAAAGCACTTTGTGCTAAATGAAACAACAATGTTACAGCTCTGGAACAATCGTATGGCTCTTTGTAGCTCAGTGGGGAAATCATGTGAGTAATTTAGGATTAATGCTTCACTTTGGCCACTTAAAAACACGTCACGTCAGCCTAATTACATATTAATAGCGTCCTAAATGTGGCAACACACACTGTATGTTAACGTGGAATATGTCAGAGGAGCACTGCTGTACTTTGGGGGAAAGGAAAGAAATCATTTGCTATGCAGTGGGAGACCCAACAGACACATGTCAGCAGAATAACACAATGCTTCATTGTAAATATTCAGCCTATGAAGTAACTGCAGAAATCCATGAGTAGGCAACGCAGGCCTCGCATTGGCAGGCAATGTTTGGGGGGGAAATGTAAGCAGTGCATGACAGCAAATGAATGAGTTTAATGCAGGAGTTGCTCGTTTCAGGTTAGATAAGGAAACGGAGACAAGTTCTTAATAATTCATGGACAGAATGAACCAGCAGAGCACATTCACAGGCACAGACTGTGTGATAAAGCTCTGGACTGTGGGGCTTTTCAGTCCACTCATTTGCACATAAATAATCTTTAGCGCATAATAATTTGGCTGTCAGCTATTTTTTGATACAGTAAGAATGTGTGGTTGTCATTACAGGCCCGTAAAGGTGCATTTTACTGTAACCGCACCTTCAGCTTCGAGGTAATGACAACATCCTTTGACGCGAGTCAACATAAGGACTGGGTTACTGCAGTACCTCCCTTCCGCTGATATCATCCACTTCTACAAGCCTCATTTCTCACAGTGAGCAATCCTGCAACACTTAAAATCCACTTCCGAAGCGATGGCAGAGCACACACGCAGCCATATTGCTGATTTAACTGCCTATTTACCTTATTTCCGCAATGGGAATGGTGTGTCGTGATGCCCATACATTTTTTTTTTTTTTTTTTTTGGAAAACAAACAATGGCAATCCTGCATCTTTTCAATTCTCACTGGTGTCTCGACAGCTTAATAAGAGGCATAGAGGGGAGCTGGCCTTTACCGGAGGAAAATCACGCAGGTTGCGTTTAGAGCATCATCATCATCATCATCATCGGCATCAGATGTGGAGGATAAGTGGTCCAGGGTGAATAAGGAGGATATTTCCTCCGTGATTCACAGCCGCACATCTCACCTTTGATGAATCCACGCCGACGTTACAGCTGTCCGAGCGATGAGAGGCGGCTCGGATGATCCATCTTCATATTTCAGCCTCCTCTCGCGTCTCATTCGGCTTCAATCTGGGGAACTGCGGTTGTAGCCGCGCATAGAAATGTACAAGCGCCCCGCTCCGCTCGGCATCATCAGCGATCCAGCGGCAGAGGACGGCAGAGCAGAGCGCAAGCAGGCACGGAAATGCCATGCGCGACCACCTACTACACTTTACGCATGTGCGCACGCACGCTGGTTAAAGGCACACTACTACTATTGCTGCTTTTACTCTGAATTATGATCCTCAGCATAACAGAGTGGAGATGAAACAACAAATAGATTAAATTGAATTTAAAGGGATACTCCAGTAAACACACACACACACAATGTTTTTCTTTTCATTATTTATTTATAATAGTCTATAACTTCTGATAAAATACACTTTGCTTACAAGTGCTGATTACTATATTACATTCACCCGGAGTTTAAATGGAGACAAAATGACACAGACATATTAAAACAAATTCACCTAGTGATAAAACGTGACATTTCAAAATGGTGGTGATGGCCCATTCTATATATATATATATATATATATATATATATATATATATATATATATATATATATATGTGCTCCTCTGAAAACACACACGACAGGTAACTTCAGTGACAGCGGGGACTACTGCCTGACTCACGTTTCAGTCCTTAACAAAGATTCCAGCTGCCTTTTTGGGGTGATTGATTGTTTTTGTTAATTGTTTTTGCAGTGCAATCCAGTCCCCAACTCTACATGAGTAAATACAACATCCTAACATCACATTCAACCAAATAAGACCTAAATATTCATCGGGGATAAATCAAATTTGTGTTAACAGAATAAAATACTGGTACACCAGTTTTGGTGAAATGCTAAATATGTGGAAACATCTCCTGATTCTAACCCTAACCATTTTCCACATAACATACCCCCTCAATTTAATAACAAATGCATTTAAAAATGGACTTTGATTAATCCACTGACCTAAACATGGTGCTTTTAAAAACATATCTTTTTGTTTCCATAAGGTAATGACACAAAGGTAGACAGCTAACAGGGTACACATGTAAGACAACATTTCTATGGAAAAATAGAGACCAACGGATCCTTTGAATAAAAAGCTGGTCCATACAGAATATTCATACCTGGGCAATTTGAATTATAAAAGTCAAGTTATTCTCTGTATGGTGGTCTGTCCAATCTAAGCAAAATGATAAGAAAAACGGATATTATTATTATTATTATTATAGTAAATACCCTGTTGATTTTCAAAAACAATTAGATTTTAATATTAAAATATATTAATTAAAATATATTACTTTGTGATTACTATATTACTTTCTTTAAAAGGTGACTTTGGCATATTACCTTGGAAATAATTGCTATAAAACAGGCCTACTTTGCACCTCCAGGACATTTCTAAATAAAGTTGATGCGTCTTAATTTGCATTCAGCATGAACAGCTCAAAGAACCTGCTGAGGTAACGCTTTCCACTGGTTAATATGTGGTAAAATAAACACATGTACTGCGTTAACATCCTCCTAATGCAGATACAAGGTTGCAACAACACAGTGTTCCTCCTTGTACATCACACACGTACATTATATATATATCACGATCCAATATTATGTTGTGCTTACAATACTTGGTACAACATTAAAATGGAAGGTAACTCTCAGTTCTCATTTTAAAGTGTTACGTCCAGCTGTTAATCGGCGTCCAAATCTTTTGTAGCGTGCTTCGCTGAATCATTCGATGATAAAGCATTTAGCGTTTTAGCATAACGTACTGTTCTTCTCCATTTTCTTTCCACAATAAAAATCATTTTGTAATTAACAGGATATATTCAAGCAATGTGTGCTGCACGGATAAAATATGTTCTATATCTAGGCATATACCGTAAATGAGCAAATATTTACAGTGGAAAAACAAAATCATCTTCATTTTCTCCCCTTGCCTTGAGTGTTTGCTTTTGTTTTTTTTTACTGTTTGCCACTCTTGATCTATGTATATAGACATAAAGTACAAGCGTTAGAAACCCCACTTTACAGGAGACAATATCTACAAACTGGCTTTTTTTGGGGGGAGAATATGAAGGTTCACACAGTAGGAAGTGACTCTAGACCTTAACTTGGAATGGAAAAGATCTCAGTTTGCCAAAATGAACATATATGCATTTTATATATATATATATATATATAAAAATGATTCTTCTTTTCCCCCTATGTTTGAATATAAGTGCTGTACACAGTTACTACTATATATCCAGGTCATTTTCAAGTGCTTTGCCTTGTAACCGTTAGTCAAAAAACTATGTGATGTGCAATCCTAACGAGTTGATTTTATAGCATCATTCGAAATTCCATTTATATTCTTTC
The DNA here is from genome assembly GCF_900634415.1 of Cottoperca gobio. Classification (NCBI taxonomy): domain Eukaryota; kingdom Metazoa; phylum Chordata; class Actinopteri; order Perciformes; family Bovichtidae; genus Cottoperca; species Cottoperca gobio. The sequence goes on from NC_041376.1 coordinate 3,860,123, forward strand.
TCTAAAACAATACACGTTCTTTCTAGTTCTTAAAATCTGAGTGTGTTCAGCAATAAATGTACAGTTCTCATATAAAATAGTTACTGTGAGTTGCACTTCCCTGCCATGCGTGCATAAATGCCAGGAGGTACTCTACAACCAATGATTATCATTAGCACCCTTTTTTTGCCTTTAAATCATAACTGATTAGGCCCAATAATAAAAAGTGTCAGTATTAAACACAACAGTCATTATGTTCTACAAAAATAGCAACATTCATTTTCCCTCCTTTTTAAAAAAACTACACAAACACACATTTATATTAATATATATATTAATAAATATATATATAATTATATATAAATATATATATAATTATATTTAGAAATATATATATAAATATATAATTATATATAAATATATAATTATATATATAATTATATTTAGAAATATATATATAATATATAATTATATATATATATATATATAATATATAATTATATATAATTATATATATATTATAAATATAATTATATATATATATATATAGTTATAGTTATATGTATAAATATATCACACTAATCCTAGCCAAGTGCAAACAATGCCAGCTTTTATATTTGTCACACATCTAACAGACTGATTTGATTGACATTTCTACCAAAAAAACTGCACGACACAACTGTTCATTGATGTTGGTGAAACAAAAGAACATCCAGTGTAAATCCTTTCCTTTCCAACAGCGACCACATGCTGGTTGTTGCTAACGTGCTTCATCCCAGCAGCAGCGATGTCATATTGATTCTGAAGGACCTGCTTCTGCTTTGTGTCTTCGATACAAATCAAACCACGATATCTTCAAATCATTAGTAATTTCATATCATCGTACAACTAAACATGACACACACAGTTTCGAGGGGCCGATGCAGTCATCATGGCAAAAGGCTCCGCATCCTTTGCACATGATCATCGCCTTCAGTCTGCAGTAGCATTTAGACTGCACGTCCTCCATGTTGGAGCCCTCGATGAACGACTGCTCGGGTGAGGGCTCGCCCTGGTTGCCGTGGTCTAACGAGTGACCGGCAGGTATGGTGGTGACGGTCACTGAGAAAGACATGACGCTCCCGTGGACGCCGCCGCCCTCAGCCTCTGATGCGGCTGTGGAAGAGCCAATGCCTGCAGTGCTGTGGTTCAAAGTGTGAGGTACAGACATACTGATAGTGCCACCGTAGCACGATGCTGCCACGACTTCCTGATTATCAAGCGTTCTCTGGGTCTGAAAGGCAGACTGCCGCTGGTGACTGGGGTCCACTTGGGTAAGATATGGCTCGAAGTTTCCCTGGTTACTATTGCGGAGTTCGAGGTGCCTTCGGTGTGATTGAGAAAAGGGGCTGGTGTCTTTGGCTGTCCCACTGGTGCTGTTTTTATCGGCACCGGCTGCACTATGCTCTGATCCAGGCTCAGTCTTTACACTGGAGCAATGCTGAAGGATCGCTGCTTCATCAGACTTGGTTATCGAGTATCCATGCTGCTCTGTTTTAACTCCAGAAGCAGGAAAGAAACATTTCCTGGCTGGTTCTTCTTCCTTAACCGCCTCCTCTCCTTCTGTGCTTTCCCTTTTTAAACTGGACACAGACGTGTTTGGGATGACAGACTGCTGCAGTCTCTTGCCCTCTGGTCCTCGGCCGTATGTGGACACATTGAGCAGGTAATGTCCCGTCATGGCAGGCCTGGGCATCCTTCTACGACCCAGAAACCCTACGGAAATCCTTGATTGGTCCTGATGCTTTTCTGCATGCACCAGCTGATGGACTTTGTACTGATGATGCTGTAGCCCCATACCACCAAAAGGCTGGATCAGCTGGCCTTTCCTCTGCATCAGAGCCTGCAGGATCTGCTCCTGAGTCTCCTTATCAGGAAGTTCCCCGTGGTGTCTTGTGTATTCGGAGAAAACTCCTGCTCGTCCTGCTGTATTGAACTGCTGGGACATCTGCTTATCAGCCCTTTGCTCAGCGGAGTGTGGCGACTTCCCCTTACTACCAGAGGGTAAGTTTGGCATCTTCACTTCCACCTTGGAAAGCGATTTAGGGAGGATCTGCTCCAATGGAACTTCTTTGCCCTGCAGAAGCTGAGTGACCAGCGGGTTATCTGCAAGGATACAGGAGCTGAACTTGGCTGATGAACCAGCAGGTGACAGGGTTTCCTGTCCCTTCAGAGCATCCACAGATGACGTAGTGGGTTGAATCTGAATGCTATCGGGTGCCGCAGTGACAGAACCAGCAGAACGATCTTTGAGTTTTTCATCAGTTTTGCTTGAGGAGGGTGTTTGAGACCGGTTTGGGCTTAGTTGGCCAACAAAGTCCAGAGGGCGAGGAGGAGGTGTACTGGTGTGACTGGAGGCTGGTAATATGCTTGATGCCTGTGAGGACGTTGGGCTGGGGCTCGGCGATGGCTGCGTCTGCTCACCACTGCCTCCCCCTGGCCCCGGGCCTGGCACCGCTCCCTTCGATGCAGACGATACTGCGGCAGCCGCTGCTCTCTGCGCTCGAGCAAGCTTAGCTTTGGCTTTGATGTCAGCCAAAGTGCGAGCAGCCAGTATGGCCAGTGCTGCTGAGCGGGGCCGGGAGGGGAGTCCTGGGTGAGACCTGACTAGGTGACAAAGGAATGGGGAGAATTCGGGACACTGGGATCTGCAAAAGGAGTAGGAGAAAAGAAGAAATATTTTAAGATATACACCTTTAACATATTAAACCTTTTAATTGATTTGAATCCTGACTTCTTCTAACATACATACATCTGAAACATAGCTAAATAACATACTTCTGTGTCACATTAGCTACAAAACCCTGCTGAAAGTAGCTAAGTTAGAGATTTATAGTGGAAGCTAAGACTGTTTGGAGCATTAATATCAAAGGCAGAGAAATGCAGTTGGGTTTGAGAAATTTCTCTGGACATTTTGATCATTTTTAACACATTTAACACTCACTGATTATCTAACTGCTGGGAATCCAACTGACTACAGCTGTCGCTCTCTGCAAAGAAGAATCTACAAACTTGTCGGAGCCACCTTTCAAGCCTTTTTTTGTATACTCAAAAGATAGAGAGATCAGGGAGACTTCACAAACATTTTTACTACCTTGAGTGGTGGAACCCTCTGACTCGACGTCGGTGTAGCAGGGCTTGATATGGACGACGCTGAAGGAGACACAGAGGAGACTGAAGACACTGAGGAAACCGACGACATGCGGGGCCTTTTCTCTGGTGTCAATTCATCCCCAATCTCACTGAGAGATTTCCTTTTCAGCGGCTCTGAGGGGGCACTGGGCTCAGAGATGACCTGTTCGCTCTCCTCAGCAGGCTTAACCACAGACACCGGCTGATCCTCTTTTAACTCTGAACTTTTCGGTGGAGGGTTTTTCTTCACAGGCGACTGCGGGAGCTCAGTTTTAACCTCCTTCACTTCCTCTTTTTGCTCCTTTTCAGGCAGAGTAGCTACCGCAGCCCGTACAGTCGGCCTCTCAACCTCTGGTGTTTTCACTGCAGATGTCAGCCCAGACTGTGCTGCCGCTGCTGCGTTCAACTTTCGATCCTCGGCGTACTGCGAGCGCCGTGTCTTCATGGGCTCAGTGGTGGAGACTGGCTCTCTCTGAGCAGGCTGTGCCTTCAGAGGCTCCTTAGTTGGCTTCATGTCTTTCACAGCGGTAGCAGCAGCATCAGTCCGGCCGGTGTCCTTGGTGCCCTTGGGATTCTCTGCTGTCTGATGACGGGGGGACTGGGGCCTGGCAGACTCCTGATTCACATCAGCCTTTGTCAGCTCTTTGGATTCCTCAAAGCTGAGCCCAGAACTATTCAGAGAGAGAAGAGGGAGGTAGAAAGAAAGACAAAGAAATAAATCCATAAATCAAGTGTTTTCTTTCTAAAAAAACTGAGCGTTTAAAGCAGGGGTGTCAAACTCATTTTAGTTCAGGGGCCACATACAGCCGGACCAGTAACATCACAGCATAATAACCTGTAAATAACAACAACTCCAAATGTTTCCCTTCGTTTTAGTGCAAGAAAGTACATTCTGAAAATGTTCAAATGTAATGATCTATCTTTTTACAACCTGAAATTTCTTAAGAAGAAAAGTTGCAATTTCAACAATATTGTTCCTCAGTTCATCATTTACACATGTGCAGTTACAACTTACAGATCAGTGCGTCTACAAAGGCACAACAAATGTTGTCACAAGTATCTGGAACAGTATTTTACTTTATGATCAAAACAAATAGTTTTTACACTTTGCAAAGTCATCCCGCGGGCCGGATTGGACCCTCTGGCGGGCCGGTTGTGGCCCCCGGGCCGCATGTTTGACATCCCTGGTTTAAAGGAATTGTACACACAAAGTTTGGTGTTGAATGTGACTCAACATATTAAAAACAACAGTTGAGTTGCTAGTGTTGTTGTATAGATCACAGAAGAAGAACATTCTTGAGTTGATCTAGATTTACAGAGTTGTGTGTATACTTAGTGTGAAGTATGAAACTTAAACACTGGAAATGATCTGTTCAGTCTTTAGCAGTGAGAAGCTTCGAACTGTTCGATTCAATACAATGTGATGTCGTTATATGTTCCCTAGAAGAAATCTTACTCCTGTAATGCGAGAGGAAGAGGAGGGTGGGGTTAACGTCCTCTTTGGAATCTCATTCAGCTCTGAATGATCCTTTCAAACACGCCGCAGTTTAACAAGGCATGTATGAAAATGAGTCATGTTAATGACGTGAAGATAAGAAATGAGAAAAGTTCCATTCCACAGTTGTGAGGTCTTTTGGGGAGACTTCTTTCAAGCTGGATCGGATGAGTGAATTGATAAATAATATATCATAGAGGAGAACTTACTTTTCACCATAATAGTTTTCAAAGAAGGTTTCCTTCCAGAGCTCAACTCTCTTTTCCTTCTCAATTTCTTGGCGCATTCGTAGCTGCAACTCAGGAGTGAATTCCCCTATAAAGAAAACAGTTACATAAGAAACGTTATAGTATCTGTGTGGTGGCCCTGAACCTTGGTAATTATTCTCTGGAAATTAACTGAATGCAGTTATTATCAGTTGGACTGACCCTCGGCCAGCCTCTCCTTCCAAGACTGAGCTGCTGATGTGAAGAACTCATTGTTCAATGCAGAACTAGTGACCTTCAGTAGGCCGTCAATGCAAGCCTGGGGAGAGGAGGCACAACGTTAGGACAAACATCAACACAATCACCATCCCTGCATCGGTACTTCGACTTATGCTTCACATATGTGATACAGTTAAACATCTGTGAACATGAAGTAATGCGTTACAGAAGTTAGCTAATATATATCCACCTAAAAGAGTTTAAAGGTTCAATGTGTAAAATGGGAAGAGTGTTGACGTTGTGTCAAAGACGTCTCTGTGTTGTGCTGCAGATCGACTGACATTAGCATGCTAACAGCTAGCTGCGCTCCATCCAGTCTTGTAATACCACTTGTTCCTCTAGAGGTGATAGTGAGTCACTGCAGCTGCAGTCTGCCTTCAGTACAGAGGGAGAAGAAGTACCGTGTCTGTTTTATAGTTTGTTTATTAGATTACATTCAAAGTGGCAGAAACGATAAAACCCTCCGCACCACCTCGCTTCGTCCTCACAGCTGCCAGGAGGCTGTTTCTCTGAGTGTAAAGCTGTCGGGAGCTCGGGGGAAACGTCGTAGCTTCAGTTAGCAGTTAGCTCGAGTTCAGCCACAGCACCGGGGAACTGCAGACTCCCTGTTGCTGCCGTTACACAGGTCCAGCAGCTGTGACTGCAGGGCTTCTTCTGGCTGAGCTCAAGTCTCTTCGGACGATGACTGAGGCGACGGTTTAGTGCCTGTCGACCTCTCTCCTCCCCCGGCCGGCTGCTCTCCTGGCTGCACCGCCACCGGGAGCATGAGACGAATATGCGGGTCGTTCTGCCACTTTGTATTTTTTTAACATTACCCGGACTACAGCCCCGTTTAACATCAGTGCCCGGGAAACACAGATGGATCAGCCTCACGTGAAGATGACAGCAGATGTTAAATAAGCCAAACTACTACAGCGAACATATGAACATTAGAGATTATATGGGACCCAGTTCAAAAGGTGAAATTCGACACACCATTTCTTTGGAGCAGGTTACACATTGAACCTTTAACACATTATACGACGATTGACAGGAAAGATGGTAAATTACATTCAATAATATTACACTCAGTGTTAGATGATGCAACTAAAGCATAAGAAGTATGAATAATTTTAGACCTGCCGGTCAACTTCAGGCAGAAGTTTCAGTAGCCTCTGTTGGCGGTCTGCAGGAAGGACAGAGAAGGTGTGCTTGTTGATGATCGCACGCAAGTTGGTGTTAACCAAAATGGAGTCTGGTGTTTCCACATCTATTTTACACTTGGTACGTTTCAGCTGCCCTGCAATGCAAAACAGGAAACAGATGTAAGTCAAGACAGATCCTGCAATGCAGAAACGTGCCGATCTTGCAACTGAGTAATATCACTCTCACATGCGGTCATGTTGTTTGTTTGACTTACCGGCACTAAGGCGGCCGGACCTCTGAGAAACCTTCCTGGGGACGACGGGGTGGCAGTCTGGTATGACAGAAGGAAAGGAAAATTGCAAGCTAAAGACCAAACTGTTTCCACACTGAAGATATACGAGTCACGTTGGGATTATAATACAATGTTTGTTGTCTGTAGTAACAGGACAAACCCTAAGAACTGCATCAATATCAGTAACTTATCGTCAAAACTTTGTGCAATGAAATACCCAAAGTGACTGCTACTAAGTATATTTTATATTGTGTAATATAATAGCTGCCACCTACCAGTCTTTGTAGTAATGTTGTCAGCCATATCTTTGATGGTTTTCAGAAGCAGTCTAGGACTGGAGGTGGTTGGCATTCCCACTTGTCTGCGCTGGTTTCTCTGTTGCTGCTGCTTCAAGGCCTGAAGACAAGCAAAAATAAGGAAAGCACAAATAGCCGGCAGTATGAGAGAAAGAGTGTGAATGTGATTAACCCTCCGCTTCCCTGCAACTACTCCCCTAGGGCCACTTGCCAGGTTAAATAACCACTAAATAACAGTGAAGCAATGAAATAGGTTGCATAACAGCAGAATAAATAAAGTCTGATCACCTCACAAACACAATGTGCACAGATTAAAGAAGCGATGTCAGACAGTCCACTGAGTGCCGGCTTCATTTTAGCTGATTGAAATAAAAAAAGGGAAATCACAGAATGAAAAATACACATTAAGTCTCTCCGGCACTCATATTTCAGCCAAATCTCCTTCTTCTAGTGTTCCACGCCTCATAAATGAACACAAATAGTTCTGACAGAGCTGAAAATTACACACCAGCACAGATGGAGTGAATTACAATCAAGTGAAATCTAATTAAATAGAAAAAAAAACTAAAAAGGCACAAAGCAGCCAATAGGAAGATGTTGAACAGGGCGAGCTATGAGGACATTAATACTGTAAAACCAGCTATAGGCTTTTATTTCCAGCAGCGTCATTGTTTTTAAATAATTAGCACAAGATGTTTTACAGGCAGGGGATGGAAAGATAATTGCCGCCTGCTGACAACACGGGTTATGTACATGTTTACTGAAAACGTGTCAGTGAAGAATATAAAAGTATGAGTAAGTATTGTGACGTGGATTAGAGGTGTGAGTTTCAGATCCTTTAAAAACTCTACACTTGGTATATAAATGAAAGACATGAAATGTTCTGACGCTAAACAAGAATGTGTGTGTGTGTGTGTGTGTGTGTGTGTGTGTGTGTGTGTGTGTTGTAGAGCGGGGTTGCAGGGATTTATATGGTTGTATGTGAGCAAGAGGGTGTGGCAGGAACTTGTTCAGGAACTGAATATAGTATTTACTCCACTAAGTAGCTGTTATTAACACATAAAAAAATTAAAACTAGCCAGTACCTGTTTCAAAGCTTTCTTGCTGTGTTTCTGAGAGGGAGAGATGAGTTTACTGCTGGGGACAGAAGGCGACGAGCATCGAGGCTGCGGAGAGGACGGCTGTGACTGCAGCTTGGAGGGAACTACGAAATGCACGAAAAAGCAGAAAAACAGATGTTACAAAATGCACTTCCTGAGGGGGCGGGGGGGTACAGACTATCATGCTTTTGTTTTGATGAAACTGAAACCAATGCAGTGCACAAAGAAGCAGATTGCTAAAATATCGTATTACAAAAGAAAATGGGCTGAACACTTCAATGGGAAGATTGTTTCCAACGTCTGTGTTCTATGTTTCCAACAAAACACCTTTACATCTACATAATGTCGCAGTTCCACTTTCGATGCCACTTAAATTTGTATTTGACTTTGTGATTTGTTGCTTTAATTAGTAAAAAAAAAAACACTATCTGAGTCCTCACATATAAACCGAGGTTATTTGCTTGGCAGTTTTTAAACTTGTGCACACTGAGGAAGTGGTCACGGGTCATAGTGAGAAAATACAGTTTCCTGCTTTAACAGTCACTTAAAATATCAAGTGGCAGAGAGAAATAATGAAAGTCAGTGAGAGCCTGAGGAACACAAGAATTATTGCTACTTGAAGAAAAAGCTCGTTCTGCGGAGTCGCTCTGCAATCAGGGGGTGCAATTTACAAGACAGCCAGGATGACCCCTCAGAGACACAAGAAGAGCGGGAAACTGCGACGGAGAGACGGTCGTGTGCACAGCACGCAGCTTCATCGCCGACAAATAACGGAAGACATTATTGACACAGCGTGAGTGTTTACAAGATAAAACCCACCTCTCGCTATCATTATGTCTGCTGCTCGGTGTATTCCAGGAGGTATTTTTGAGGCGACGGTGTCATTTGCGTTCGTCTCTTCTGCTGCTGCTTCAGCTGGTTTCCTGTGTTTCCGCAATGACTTTTAACCACGGCTGGAGGGGGGCGTTAACTCTCATAGTCATAACTAAGTAACCAACCAGCGTAAATCAGCTAATGAGCAGCGCTACAGTCCTCACTTAGTGCATTGTTTTCTATTGAGGCTGCCTCCAATCACATAATGTACTACACTTTCTGTTCACATCTGCATTAAATATTAAAGTTAATATGAATGTTGGATCAGTCATTTGGAGATGACTCTACTTAAAGAAGTGACTTAAGGGCGGTTAGTAATGATTGTACCTCTCCGCATCCACCGTCCTCTCCGGCCCTCTCCTGCGATGGCACTGCTGTTGTTTTCTGTGCTTTGGGAGTCCGAAAGATTGTCACTGCTGTCCTCAGAGCCCTCGTCAGACAGCTCCTTCGCCACATCTGAGACGTCCTTCTACATAAAAAAAAGTTATAGTACAAAGAGTATGTTACCTTTATGTTATGGGTTCAGACAAACAAGAGCCAAGCTGAAATACAAAAACATCTTGTGCACACGGGCGCGTCATACTCAGAGCTCACCCGAAGAACTCATCATTTAAGTAGAAGACAGTATGAACATATTTGTCATGATGCTGACCAAGATTGATGTTTTCCTGTCCCTAAGTTAGACTTTGTAGCCCATTCATGATTCTTTCGGCCTCACAGTAGTGAAAGCTGCTTTGTGTCGAACTAACCTTTAATGTGTAGACGCCCATTCTGCCTGGAACTTTGTAGAAGATCCCCTCATCCCCACGGGAGTTTGTGTGCAGCATTGCGTTCAGACATGCCAGCGGCGAGGTTCCACTGTATCACGAGAGAAAAATGCAAATTACACATCTATTCCCAGATAAATCCGACAGCTGGGAGAAAGATGTGAGAAGGGCAACAGCTGGTCTGATATCTGGTGTCAAGAGTTCAGCTCAGATTCACATCGGTGTACTTGTGGGCAATTTTTTTTACAGAATCAGTTTCATAAAACTGGTTCAAGACTTATCTAATCATTGTAATGAGCTGTGTGACATTCTCGGATTAAACTGCTCTGGCATAATTATTTCTGTTGCATAAAATCTGCTCTAGTTAAGTCAAACATTTTACAAGCTAAGTTAATAAAGAGTGCACAATAATGCCTCAGAAGTCATGCGAGAGATGTATCCAGAGGTACATAGTGAAGCAACGTATTCTACACGGTGTTACATACAGAATAGTACTTGAAGTACATTAAGCAAAATGTAAGGTAATAAAAAAACGCATTGATTAATTTAGAAACTAGGTTTAGAAGTACGGCCACATACATCATTACCTCATTAAATGTACACCCCCACTAAAGTCTTTGTGTAAAGTCATTTACCATACTGACAATTAGAATCATGTGTTTATAGCAACAGATGGCTAAAGATGGCTATTATACTCTTGGTTTAATACAAGGGGGGGAGTCTAACATTGTCTTTAGGCAACTGAACCTAGGACATGTTATTGTTAATAACATGCAAAAGGTAAAAACCAAACAAAGTGGCATTGCAGTGAGTTTGTTAAGATAAGGGCTGGGGGCTAGCTTTCTCTTACCTTCTGGATGAGAACAGTGACAATGAAACAAAAAGAAACGAAACAATTATTAATTGAAGTAAATAATCGCTACTATGTGAACAAGAAAAAGGGAAGTACATGATATGAGCAATCGATTACAGAGAGAGTCATGAAACGGTCTCCTCTCTGAAGGGCATCTGCTGTAGTTAAGCTACGACGGCAGGAAAATGTTTACCTTATTTCCTTAAGCCTTTCTCTTTGGATCACCTGCAGGATCTCTTTATGGCTCATGGGCGTATTAGGGTATTTCTCCAAAACCTACAATAACAAATATCATTGTTAAAATACTTACTTCAAGTTCACATAACAGGTTACCACAAAGCATCGGTTTAATGCTCAGAATAATTAAGAACAAAAACATTGAGGCTATTTGCCTTTAAGATCTCCTGCTATGATGTTGCTCCTCTCTCTGGACCACATGTTTAGTTAACTTCTAAAGTTATCATTTCCATATATGGCTGTCATCCTAGAAAACACTGTAATATGTTATAACATGAACAGGGAATGCAGCAAGATCACTTTAATAAAACGCTAACAGCGAAACATGTCAACGAGAACATCTCACAGCACATAAACTTCTCCATGAGAAAACCCACATCTGGTGTTGAGCAAACAATGTTTCTTTCATTTTGCGCCCACCTTGTACATTCTTGTAACGACTGTTCGTGTGTGTCCGCATTGAGCGCGTTTAGAAACACACGTTATTGCTCTTATGTTATTATGTATAGAGTTATAGCTACGTTATGTGTTCAAACTAGTTACTGTTAATACTTGTTACGCTTTAATTATGACATAGTTGTTGACAATGGGGGAATTTCCTAAGTACATTAAGTAACGTTACTGTACTTAAGTAAAATGTTGACATACTTGTACTTTTACTTCATTATTATATCCATTATTGTACTTTTTACTCCACTACATTTAGCAGACAGTTACTTTTCTAATAATAAAAACATGATATGCTTGTATGATATGATGTAGTACTAATCAAGCCAGTGGTATATAAAGCATGATATAAAATTGGCTCTACATTAATGAGCTACAACAATATTTTTACATGTATTTGTTAGTGAACACAGAATAATATAATATTGTTTAGTGATGCAACACTTGGAAAAGAAGTGCCATTCTGCATACTGAGTACTTTACTTGAAGTACATTTAGCCGATAATACTTCTGTACTTTTACTTATGTAACATTGTGAATTCAGGACACTTGTTATGTACTGTTTTGTCTGGTATTTCTACTTTTACTCAAGCCTTGAGTACTTCTTCAAGCACTGGTTTTGATATGTTGTAGTAGCATGTTAAGCTAGACAGCTAGCTACAATGCTAGCAACATTAACTACTGTATTGTGACATATCGCCAAACGTTGGCATGCAATATGTTAACTTGGTGATCTATTGTGGGATTAATGTAACATAAGGGGAGTCAGTTTAGTACAGACACTGCACATTACACGGGGTTTTATTTGCAGCTGATATCGAAACAAACTTGTTGACGTAGTCTACGTTAGCAGGAGCTAGCATGCTAACCCGGCTAGTGCGCAACACTGACGTGATGACTTAACGGTTACTTTATTCGACTTTTTAAAGTCCTGACAAACATGTCACCCGTACTGTGTGAACACAACACACAGCAGGGTTTCGGGGAAGAGCATTGAGTACACACAGCTGACAGTCACCTCGCTGCATTTGTGCTCACTTGACAGCCAACTTGAAAGCTAAAGTGACAGCGCTCCTACCAAATGTCTAACCGTCAACACTGGGCCTCGCGCGGTGTACGCAACATCTCGTCTCCACTAGCAGGTCATGAACTCATAAACACAGTTGCACAAGTGGGAGCGTTCAAGGGAAACAACCACAACAAACGGCAGAAACAAACACCTAGAATACCGTTTTAGCGGCTTCCGCCCACGTCCTCCCTTTCTTTTTCTTCTGTCTCTCCCTCATTGTTGATGTCCTGTTGCAGCAGGGTAGTGTTGAATGTGTCTGTTCCAGTTGAAATGTTGCTTTAGTTACCGCGTAAGACCCACTCCGTCTGCCATGTTGGACTTACTGTAAAAAGAGTCATGTGACTCCGAAGGAAACGTCATCTTACTGTATAAAGCTGTCATTGCAAAGTCTTCTAGATTCCCCCACATATGTTTATAATAAAGCCATTATGGAAAGCATCACAGCAACATAACCGCAGCTCTTTGGGAATAAAAAATAAAAAATACAGGAGGCAGTTCAAGATCATGTCAGTGTTTATTTCCATGTGTAAGCAAATGGACTTTGCACGAAAAAATAAGGCAGCTAATCAAGAGAGCATTGCAGGCTTTCTTCACATTTTTTGCTCACAATTACATCAGCTAGAAATTGAAGCCACAGTTAATCAAGCATACAGGCTAAACCAGGGAGCCCCTCCCCTCAGTTCCCCCCCCCATCACCATCTAGTGTTTTGGCAAAGAACAGATACATTCTCAAAAAAAATGTAATCAAATTAAAAAATAAGAACTGTAAAGATCCTCCAAACAATTTAAAGTAGTCTTCTGGTTTCAGAAGATTACTTTTTTGGCTGTGCTATTCGTTAAGACTGGAGTAAGTCAAGAAGAACTACATGTGTTTTAGGCAACTGTAGGCAAAAATTATGTTTGTCTTCCCGGGTAAAGGGATGGTTCAGATTTCTTGAAGTGGGGTTATATAAGGTACTTATTCTTAGTCAGTGTATTACCTACTAGGTTAGTTCAGATCGCCTAAGTCTCACAATAACACAAACTAAACGATCGAGGCAGCGATAAACCAGAAACTCCTGCGTTCTGCAAGGTAAAATTACTGCTTTTGTCAATGGAGTCTGGTGGCTTTGAAGAGAGCATAGACAACAGCCTGAAGGAAAGGTAAAGTGGGGAAAATATTCTAAATATAGAGAACACTTAAACTGATATAGATTTTTTTTAGGTGTCTGAAATGTGCCCGTCCACAGCAGCACATTGCTTCTCTGTCGGTTTCTCCATACTGTAGTTAATACACTGACTATTAATAAGTACTCGTACAACCCCACTTAAAAACAAATCCGATAGATCCTTTTAGGTTGAATGCATGCTTACTAAAGTGATTCTTTCTCAAAACAAAGTGTGAAATCTATTTAAAATCAAGGCATAATATTTCCCCCCCATGTCTGGAGTCCTTTATGCCACTTTGAACTAAGGCCAGCCCTGTGTACAATTGTGCTGACACATATCAGGGGCTTTTCTGAATCGGACCTCCCAGTGGAAGATAGGCAGCGGAGGATGGTCTTCGTTGTCTCTGAGATCCTGATGACAGACTGGTGGATGATGAGGATGATGGGATGTGTGCTGCTTGTGGGGCCTGATACCTGTAGCGCATTAAAACAATACAAATAGATTGACTTATTATTTAAGATGCAATATGTTACACAAAATAACCAAATGTACTTTCAGGTATTTTTGAAACATGACACCACATAACTGTATTTCAGACACTGGGATTGACCCAACAGACATGTCTTCCTTCTCTCACCATGATTGTGATTTCCTGACCCGTGACGACGCAGTGCTCCTCTCTCTCATGGGAGCAGTAACCAGAAGATCCCGCATCAGCCTGGGAGAGAAGGCTCTCTCCAGGTGAGCGCCATTAAGGTTCAAGGTGAACATGGTCGGTGGAGACATGTCTAACTCCAACAGCATTATGTTCTCAGCCTGTAAGGACAGATACAAGAAAAGTATATATTATAATTATATATGCAAAATGTAGTAAGACGCCTCCCTCAGAGCAACAGTGTGTGGACTTTCCTTTTGGAAATAATGTTAAGATAATCATTATAGAGCGCTGCAGGAATGAGTCCTAAAACCCGTAAATTAGTTCTTTCGTTTCGCTCGTCTTGAAGTCAATGTTTTTTTTAATGGGTTTTTGGAAAGATGCCTGAAATGAGTTCTGTTGTTAACACAAGCTTAAGAGATTTGAACGTTTTGTTTTACAACATAAACCACGACAGTAAATACCCCACTTGTGAATATTGAAGCTTTTACGTGTTGTTTAAAAGAGAAATGAGACTATAGAGCAGGGGTGTCAAACTCATTTTAGTTCAGGGGCCACATACAGCCGGACCAGTAACATCAGAGCATAATAACCTGTAAATAACAACAACTCCAAATGTTTCCCTTCGTTTTAGTGCAACAAAGTACATTCTGAAAATGTTCAAATGTAATTAACTATCTTTTTACTAAACATTATGAACAACCTGACATTTCTTAAGAGAATAAGGTGCAATTTCAACAATATTATCAGTTTATCATTTACACATGTGCGTTACAACGTACAAGTGTGTCAACTAAAGGCACAACACATTTCATCACAGGTATCTGGAACAGTATTTTACTTTATGATCAAAACAACTAATTTTTACACTTTGCAAAGTCATCCAAAACCGGCCCACCAGAGGGTCCAATCCGGCCCGCGGGCCGCATGTTTGACACCCCTGCTATAGAGGCTTTCAGGGACATTAAACGCCTCCTTTAACTCAGTGCTGGTGACATTGAAGTCGTGGTGTAGTTAATGTATAGCCTCACTTTACCTTCTTACGCTTCACAAATCATTAAAGTGGTGTTAATTTGTGAAGATTATTTTACTGAACAGAACGTGTGAGTATCATAAAGTTCTTTTTCTGAAATAATCCCAAATTGAATGTAATAATCCCATTGGCTCTTTGTCGAGGGAACCAGTGCGATGCTACAAAAACACGTCATCAGCTCTATCACTGTATGTGGACTTGTACAGTACAAGTATTGTTTCCCTTTGTGGTATTACACTGATGATTCACTATCATAAGATGCAACCGTTAACGCTGTGACTGGTTTCCATAGCTACTACAACCATCTTCCAGCTCCAAGAAGGAGACCGTGAACGCGGAGGCAGCGTGCGTAAGATTAGATCATGATTTCACATCTCTGCTGTGCTTTTTGCCGACTGTCCGAGCACTGACCTGGTATCTAGACGGGGCCCCAGTTGCCGTGGAAACAGCCATCTGTGCGTATTGGCTGATTGGCCTCTTGTAACCCACCGCTGAGAGAGGCCTCCTCTTGACCTGAGTGGGAGCACTGGGGTAAAAACGTGGGAAAAGAAGGATTTAGATTGAGTTTAATTCACATAGCGGTTTAAGACGTAAGCGTCTGGAAACCCCACGTGCTCCATATATGGTCATCTGATCAGATCCCACCAGAAATATCCCCCGTTATCTCCCCTGTGTTGTCTTCCATTCAGCTTTCCAACTGTCTCAGTCGGACGCAGTAAAGAAAAATACCAAGGGCGTCTGGTTTCCCTTATACAAAGATATGTGTTTCTTTGAGAGGCAGAACACAAACTTTATCTGCAGCATGTGAGGTCATGGTTCCTTCTGTGTACGTTTTTAAAAACGCTGACTTTGGCGACTCCTGGTGGTTGCATCAAAAGACACTGAGGCTGACGGGGACGCAAACAAATTCAGGCCATTAGAATAATTTGAAAGACACGGAAGTGTATTGGATTAATGAGACACTTTAAAATCCAAGGAGAAGCTTTCATTTACTTGAGAGCTCGATTTGATGGAAGAAAACATTTATACATAGAATATACATACATATATATATATATATATATATATATATATATATATATATATATATGTATATTCAGGTCAGTTTAAAGCCCTGTGTGACTCACTTATAATGAGTTTCTCCTTCTTTACTGTCCCACTTCAATCACTGACCTCTCTGATGGAACAGCGGACTGGAGTCTCCACTGATCCTCCTCACTGTCAAAGTGCAGCCTGTTCATGATCTTGTTCTTTTCCTCTGGAGGGATAAAGTTCTCAATCAAGAGATATCTGCAATGTGAAATACAAGTGTGTGTCAGCTGAGGTCACAGGAAGCGTCCCATCGAAACAACAACAAAAGGAAATCAACAGAACAATACTAGAATAAATGTCATAAAGAAACATTTACATATATTTATATAAAAAAAACTTTTCCGCTTGGAAAATGTAAAAAATAAATGCAATAATACACAACCAGCTCCGATGTTTTGACAATGTCATCCCTCTGCCTACGAAACAAACTGCTTACCAAGCAGCAAACAGCATTTTACTCCGTGCCTAGTTACAGCTTTAATCCCTCCCTCATATCCTGATTCAGCAGGAAAGAAATCTAATTAAGAACAAAATGCTCTGAAACAATATTTAAACATACAGTAGGTAGTCTGAGGCACGTGAACTGTGCTGTTAGCTCCTTATTAATCAACTATTGAAATAAAGTAGCATCATTAAAACTGTAACCTTGAAGTTTTACAATTTGATTGTTGTTTTTCACTGTCATTCAAATCTCCAATGTCTTATTATTATGTATTATAAACCACATTTCTGCAAACACAGTTTTAGATTTAATTTAGTATTTTCTAGATGGATAGTTTGGTCTATATTGTTGATCTCATGCTTTCAAAATATGGCTCTGATAGTTAATGATGTTATTTTATACAATCTTTAAGGCTGCTACTCTATGCCACTTTAAACTCACTTAAATGCCTTTATTTTGTAATGTTTAAAACTATTTTAATTCTGAAAACAACGTTTTTTCTGCCATTTTTGCATGAAAAACGACTTTATCATATAATCCATGATGGAAATAGTTTTGTGAGAAAGAAATGACATGGTGTTACTCACTTGTACTTGAGTTCTCTGGTGAGTTCGGTCTGCGTCTGCTCGAGCTCCTGCCTGATTATTACGTGTTCATCGATGACGTCTCTCGTTTCTGCCTTCACCAGCTGTAGTTTGGCGTACAACTGTACAGACGAGGAACAAAGAAATAACTATATTATTACTGCTGTCACTGAAGCTGCACTATGTATACTGTATATATAAAACACACTAAGGGACTAAATCCTGTGTTCCCATCTTTCTCAAATGCAAATGAAATGATTATTTATTGCTTTTGTGGTAACAGCATTAGGACGCGTCAGCGGGTGAGTCATCTTACCCTCTTCAGCTTTTTTGTCTTGTGTTCCACCTCCTGCTGCAGCGAGGAGAAGGTTTCTCTCATTTCTGAAGTCTCCTCGTCCTGCATCATCATCTGCTGCTGGATCTCTCTCTCTCGTCTTATCTGCAAATCACACAGAACAGCTCCGGTAAAGATGAGCACAGACAGTACGCCCTTTTAAGATTACGCTCATTTTAAAAGCATCTTCCCGTGTAAGTTCAGACAGCCTCGTAATTATACTTCTATTACCATGAACTGTGACATAAAAGTATGTTTTACAAGGAGAGAAACACTATATATTATTGTTTTTTACATACCTGTTCTGCAATTTCCTGCCTCTTCAGCTCCAGCATTTTTTGCTGTTCATTCGTGTGATCAGTTATAGTCTTTCCCCCAATTAACAGTTTGCTCTCCATAGCCTGTGAACAAAGACATACAATGAATTATTTATGTACATTTCTTTTGTTCCACAAGAGTCTCATTTGTCACACGCTGAACTGTATCTTCACAAGTACCTTATATTTCTCGATGATCTTCTCCAAAGCGTCTTGATCCCACTGCATGTCCACTAAACTTTTTCTGTTGTCCTTCAGGTGCTTTAACTTCTCCCCGCTCCCCTGGCAGAGCAGAGCCATGGGGATGTCACCTCCGTCTTTCATACGATGTCTCACCTCTGGTTCCTCCTCAAAAGCCTTCCACACATCCGCATCCCTCTCTCTGAACATGTCCTCTTCCATACCAGTTTTACTCAGTCTTTTGCTATCCCTTCTCCTCCTCCTCTCCTTTGCCAGTATCCCTCGCTCATCCAGCTGGGCTTTCAGGCGTGCAATCTCCGCCTGAAACTCCCTCAGCAGGGCATCTTTGGGATCCTCGTTAATCCGAGGTTTGTTCTTTATGTTCTTGGCCCGGCTGGCGTACCTCAGCGTGGCCAGGGATTCATCAAAGTGCTTGTGCGATGGCCCCACTGTGGCTATCATGACTGTCTTTGCATTGCCACCCAGTGAGTCCTGGAGCAGGCGGGTCAGTTTGGAGTCTCTGTAAGGGACGTGGGTGCTCTTCCCGTTCACCAGGGCTGAAATGACATTCCCCAGTGCCGAGAGGGACAGGTTGATTTTGGCTGCTTCCTTTAGTCGCATCCCTTTCGCACCTGTCTTGCTCTGGCGCTCGCTGCCAGCCAGGTCAACCATGTTCAGCTTCCCAACACGGATGTGATCCTCGCCATCTGGCCCGACCTCACTGCACTCGACTGTGATGACAAAAATGGCATGAGAGCGAGAGCTGCGTTCATTCATGTTAGTGAAGCCCACAGACCTGGACTGGTTGCCTATGTTCATCACATGTTCAATCTCAGTGGCGTTCTTAGTCACCACTGAAGAGAGATCCCTCACATAAACACCAGAGTCAGGGTTTTCTTTAAGCTCCAGTTTCTTGTTGTTGTCTTTGCACAGCAGATCTCGGATTTCCTCCTGGTAGATCTCCAGGTACGATGACCTCACCAGGTATTTCTGATTCTGAGTTCTGGATATTTGTGTAAAAATGTGCTGAAATGAATTTGGTATAATCCCTCTCAACTCCGGGTCGTTTGAAACCCCTTGCATGGTGTGTGTTTTACCTGTCCCGGTTTGACCATACGCAAACGTAGTCCCGTTGAAGCCTTGGAGCACGGACTCCACCAGAGGTCTCACGGCATCATCATAGATGTCCCTTTGATTTGAATCCCAGCCGTACACAGAATCAAACGTGAATACTTTCATTGGCTCATCAGGTGGTGCCTTCGGGTTCCTGAGAGTGATCTGCCCCAGTCTGTCATCAATCTGCATAATGTTTTCCCAGTCCACAGTCTGCTCTGTCCTGCTGAAGGGCCGGCAGCGGACCACCACCCTGATCGCCTCGCAATGTTTGCTTTTAGACATTTTGGTCAGAAATGTAAAAAGTATCCTCACCACGTTTAAAAAGCCATTTTTTTTCTCGGGCGGGGTCCTCTCACAATGTTTCTTCTCTGTGCAGGTGCAAGCAGCTTCAATTGCCTTTCAGACACACCTCACGTGAGCCCCTTTCAGCATCGCGAGCGTCTCCTCCGCCCTGAGCATCTTTCCGAAAAAGAGGCGATGACACGAGATACTAAAAAGGATGCTGCTGCTGAGGAAAAACACCCAGCCGCCCCGGCCCATCCCACACAGCCTCCCCGTGGTACACACCCTGCTCTGCGGACAATGGAAATAAGACATGTGACCTGCGCAACGAATTAGATTGGAGAAAGATTTCTCATGGTACGCAGCGATGCTCTCATTCTGTAACTGTGATAAATTACCCGCCCAACTGTCACTTGAACGCACCTTCAGGGAAAACGCAGGTTTGATTCCAAAACAAATTTTTTATTCAGGCTCCACATTTACAACATTGTTCAAACCAGGCCAGAAAGTCTTTAATGTACAAAAAAGAAACCCCGTCGCTGAACCATACTGGTAGACATTCATTAATAATGAATTAATTTGCCACATTCGTAAAATATTTTAATTATTTTCCCTCCAGCTGCAATGTGTGAACACGCCTCAGTCTGCTTCTGGATCTATACATCATCATCAAGTGAATCAATAATGTTAAAGTACAAAAAAAACATCCAATTTTGCTGACATTACACACTCAGTTGCCACTTTATTAGATGCACCAGTTCAAACGAATAAAACAGTCTTGTAATAAAATCGTACCTTCATGAAGGTTATAGTGTTATGATTTTGTTGAGGACTGCTGCCGTAGTTTTAGCTAGGTGTACATAATAAACTGCCAACATGAACATACTTTAAATAGGTTTTCCCCGACACTCACAAAATCAATGTTAGGCACATTCTAGTGGCATACTGGAGGTGAGAGCTACTGGCACACACGGTGAGTCGGTCACTTGTGGAACTTTTTGCTAGAATCATTTGCATGATCGAGGAGGAGCTGGCACGGTGTGAAATGATTCCCGTAGACGGCTTCATATTGCCTCATCTTCGCCACCAGATTGTCAGCACCAAAGCTGTCCACGAATCGGAAAGGTCCTGGAAGTGGTGAGATATTATGTTAGAAATGTTACACCAGGATACATGTTGGATAAATAATGGGGGTCAGATGACCATAACTTAAAAAGGTTGAACTCTGACCTCCGAGGCAGGGGGGGAACCCGAGCCCAAACACAGCCCCGATGTCTCCTTCCAAAGGGCTGTTCAAAATGCCCTCCTGCAAACACATCACGGCCTCGTTCACAAATCGGGAAACGAGCCTGTACTGCACATCAGAGTCTGATGAACTGTAAAGAGAGTCACAAGTAAGAACAATACAAGAGCATTATAATATTCAAATCTTAAGTAACAAATGGAACAATTCGTCAAAATCAACAGCATTCACTCATTTTATAAAACAGACCCGACTTCAAAATCCCTGAATTGTTAATAGTCCAGTGTCCACTTACACGGCAGGATTTGGTTTCATCTTGAATTTCTCAAGAATCTCTCCAATATCTGGGTTCACTTCTTTGGTCTTGAGTCCTGGCTGGTAGACGTAGCAACCCTTTCCTGATTTGCGGCCTTGAGAATAAAGAAACAAAACGAGGATTAACACATTTTAATAAAACATGTACGCACACATTCAAACTTAAGTACGAAAAACTGTCCCTCAATGGGACCACCCGCGTACCCTTGAAACCCATGTCCACCATGGTCTTCAGAACCTCCACATTTCCACCACCAAAGCGGGAGCCAAAAGCTTTGCCGAGGTCCTCGGCCACATGAGCTGCAACGTCAATACCAACTTCATCGGCCAGAGTGGCTGCACCCACCGGGAACCCAAAGCCTGTGGTGAGGGCATCTAACTTCTTGGGGTCAACTCCTTCCTGTAAGACCAAACGGATGAGTTAATCACACGTTTAACGGCTCTCCTGGAATAAAGAATATACTTTGTTCAAGTGAGCCGACTGTGTCCACCTTAGGGCCTAAATCCTGCCACTAGAGTACATAACATGTTCACAGCTGTTGTAACACCACGAACCTGAAGAACTCGTACGGCTTCAGCCAACATGGGAGCCAGACACCTCGTCGTATAGAATCCAGGTCCATCCTACAAAGAAATTGCAGTAACATACTTATTACATCATCATGGTTGTCATTACTCCAAGCTACTGCTGTGAGTCATGTTTTTTTGCTGAATCACTTAACTTGTTGGTCATTTTTGAAAGTTTAACATTCATTGATTGGTTAGTGACTACACAGGGAACGCATAAACAATCCTGACGCCAAACCCTCACCCCAACAACGATGATGACTTTGCCCTGCTTCAGGCCGACTGCCACAGCAGAGGCCGTCGTGTCCTTTGACGTCTGATCGGTGGTTATAATCTCCAGGAGCTGCATTTTGTCAACTGGAGAGAAGTAGTGCATCCCGATCACCTAAGGATACACAGGAAATATTCAGCGACATTGTTTTCTTTGATTTAGAAGCACGTTTAAAATAAAAAGCTTCCCGGGTCCAAACCTTGTCTGGTCTCTTGCTTGCAGCAGCAATATCCTTGATGGGCAGAGCAGATGTGTTGGTGGCAAATATGCAGTGAGGGGAAACCACCTGCAGACAAATGTTTGTTAGATTTTAAACTGCAATTGTAAATACCGTGGAGTGCATTCTTTTTGTAACAAATGGGTATTGAGCCTCTTTTCAGTCACACTTACAGCCTCCACCTCCTTCAGGACGGCGTGCTTGATGTTAATGTCTTCAAACACAGCTTCAATAACCATGTCGGCCTTTTCAAATCTGCTGTAATCCAGCTGGCCGGTCAGGTTGGACAGTATGGAGTCTCTCTGGAATGACGTGATGTTCCTCTTTTTGGTCTTGTCATTGAGCCTGGTTTAAAGTGAGAAACACATTTATAGTTATTCTGGAACTATATCTACACATTTAACTCAACTTTGTTAATATTGCACCTTTCAGACAATCATGGAGCCTCAGGTGTTTCACAGAGAAACACTAAAACAGCAAATACACACAAAAATACTCCAAAACAACAAATTACAATAATAATAATAAGTCACTAGAATAAATAAACAAGGTGTAAAATATAAAATAATACTATGAAAAGCAATGATTAAGACTTAAAATCTAAGGCATTCTGAAGTACTTCTGAATACTTAACCTGCTGGAAAGAAAGAAATAGGATTTGATGACCCACCCTTTGTAAACCTGCTGCTGTCCCCTGGCCAGTCCAGGCACAGTGGTGTCCTTCAGCACTGTGTGCACGCCTTTGTCCACAGTCACCTGGGCGATACCTGCTCCCATCAGACCTGCCCCCAAGATTGCAAGAGTCCTAGTGGTCAACAACAAAAACAGACACTTTATCTCCAACCTACAAAGCAATAGAGAATATTAAACCAAAGGAAGACTCTTATACTTGTTATGCCCCTCACCTGACACCACCAGTAACAGACATGGCTTTGTCATTCTTGCCGACCAAGAATTTAACCTTGACCAAACAAACTGGTCTGAAATGTCAAGTGTAGGTCAACTGTCCCACATCAGCTCAGTATGTGAAGGTGATATAAACTTACTTCACTTCTCTTTGAGGAACTCCAAAGCGGTTCTTCTTGCACGCAACTTGGCCGTGGTAGAGACCAATCAGGGCTGCCGATTCTGGCGTTTTTGCCAACTGACCAAAATTCTGTGACATGAAACATGAAAATTGGTGGTGTTCACTTACACAATGTAATACGGTAAATACTGAATTTGTCAGTGATGTGCTGTAGGCCCACAAATCTCACCTGAGATTCAGCTAAGTATCCAGCCTCGGGGCCTTGTTCTATTCCAGTCTTGGCACACTGAGAAGGGGAGATTTCACGTCATGTTAACTATGAGACCAACTTTCTGAAAATATTATACGATGATTAACAAAAGCAGAGAAGACAAAAGAGACTAGCAGTCTTTTATAAAACAATTAAAAAAATACAGTTGCACGCTGGTTGGACTCCTTTTACTCCAAATGTCCACGAATTTTAAGTCAGTCTCATTTCTTAAATGTTTCCCCAATACCATCTAGATAAAAAATAAAATAAATATAAATATATATAAATAATTAAAACAAATTAAACAAATAAAATTAAAACAAATAAATAAAATAAAACAAATAAAACAAATAAAATTAAATAAATTAAATAAATAAATAAAGAAGAGTTATTGCTTAGAGTTTTTACTTACTTCGATTATTTTCAGGGGTGCAGGATAAAGTCCCTTGCTCTGCTTCATTACTTTTCCGTGGACAGTTTTGTAAATCTGATTCCGCACAAACTCAAAGCCCATAACGTAGTCTTGAATTTCTACGGAGAAAGAACATCAACTCTTTAATGTACTATTTTTATTCATTCATGATGAAGCAAACTAAAGTGACTACAAAGAGTCAAATGCTCAGTAAATGCAGAAACTTACTCTCCATGCTGCTTTTTGCTTTGCTGAGCGGGATCTTCTTACTGACGATCCCTCTGGCACATTCAATGGCAACTTCCTCAAGGTAGTCTATCGTTCTTTCCTCTGGACTCTTCAGCCCAGGTCCTACAACACGAGCAAAAACAGCAGAATAATCACGACAAAATTCATTTGAATGGTTCATTCTAACCTTAAGATCAACTGATGCACAGTAAAATACTCTATAACCAAGCAGTGTTACAAACATTGTGTGGTGAATTACTGACTAAAGAACAGTTTCAACAGGTGGTAATATTTTTAAATATTACTCATTTGAAGCAGTTCAATGTTATTTAATGATATGGGAGTCATAGCTTACCTAAGGGGTCTACAAGTTGGTTGATAAGCCCCATCTTCTTGGCTTTATCAGCTCTGATATTTCTTCCTGTCAGCATCATGTCAAAGGCATTGGGTAGACCAACCTACAGGTAACAAAAGATTTATAGTCAGTGTGTTGTGCTGCATATAGTGCTTTTTTTTTTAGCATGTTATGGACAGAGGTTAGTCATAATCCTGCGCTTTGAAGGACAGGGAATACCAGACATGGTGGGTTTGCAGGATCTGTACGTGTGCACGTAAACAATTTAAACCAATTAAGAGCATTAACTAGATTATTTTGCTTTACAGCCTCGCTATTTCAGGTCTTGTCCTGACACAAGATACTATAACTGTTATAGGACAACTTCACAAATATCTTTTTTTGCTTAAATAAAGCAAACCAGACATTTAGGTAAATATAATTCCAGTGCTAACCATTTTGGGGAGTCTCTGAGTACCGCCGGCTCCAGGTAGAAGACCCAGCATTACTTCAGGAGTACCAAGAACAGTTTTCTTGCTCTTTGTTGCAACTCTGTACTGGCAGGCAATGGCAAACTGAAATGCAAAAAGAGAAACCACTTTATTAAAAAAAAAAACACCCTAGTCAAATATTCACAATATAAATAAACCAGTGTTTGCTCACCTCCAAGCCTCCCCCTAAGCAAGAGCCATTGATGGCAGCAACAATGGGTTTAGGAGATTTCTCAATCAGCTCGAACATCTTCTGCCCCTCCTGAGAGAGTGTGGTGACCTCTTCTGCATTTTTGCAGGCCTGGATCATACTGTAACAGATGTGAAGTATATTTTAAAAAAAGATCCAAGGCATTGCAATTTTGAAAATTCATTCAAATATAATACAAAAAACATGCAGGATATAAATTTGTGTTGTGGTTCCGCAACGTTTTAGTTGTAAGTAGGTTCATTTTACTTTACAATAAGTCCATTTTACATCACTATCGTGCAAAACACTCAATTTAATAGGTAGTGGATTTAATGAGACTTCTCTTACTTAATATCAGCTCCTGCAATGAAGCATCCCGGCTTTGAAGAGATGAGCACAGCACTATGAACATCATTGTTGGCCCACACTTCTTTCATTACTTCTGCCATCTCCGTTTGCATTTGGATCGACAGTGTGTTAACCTGGAGGGAGAGATGACCATTATGTTCACATGACACCTGCACCTGAATTTAAACTTGGTATAAATAATGTATCTATCTAATTCTGAAAGATGTCATATTATTTTTTTAATGAAGTGCACACCTTGGAGTTTGGGTCGTTGATCCGTATGACAGCAACATCCTCTTTGACTTCATAGCTCACATGGGTTCGGGCTAAAAATAGAGAAGCAAGATATTGTACAGTGAGAAAATAATTGTGTCACTGGACAGGACAGGGTGACCTCATTTTACCCATGTACTATATAAATGTGGATTTTTGGAATTACCTAGCATTGCAGGAGATACTGAAAAGGTGCGAGAAGTACCGCCTGTAAAAAGTGAAATGACAGTAAGCAATACATTATGAGACATGTTAATCACGTGCCAACACTTTATAAATCATCCCTGCGACACATATACCCCAATTAAAAAACCTAGATTAAGCCCTAAACACTGCATCTACACAAACTGGTTTCGTACTTCATGTTTATGAGACATTCACATGATATTGTGCCATGACCTCAGACAGTCTCGGCCATGCTGTGCAAACCAGTGCACAACTGACCCTTCACCTACATTCTCCGCCTAGCAGGCATTCAGACAACAGTAGCAGACACAATGGAGGATCAATGGCACAAGTCTTCATATCTATGTCTACACTGTCCTGGCAGGGACACATTCAAGTCAACAGTGGAAGCAAATACTCCGATTTAAAAATACAAATTTGAACCAGATACGCGATTCTGTAGCAGCCAGCCAACGTTAGCTAGCTAATACTCGCTCGCTAAAACAAAAAAGTTCCACTTTCAATGAATACTCTATCCAAACTTCGTTGGACTATGTTTGCTGACAAAATAAAACGATCATGATGTATGAAGGACGACCAGTCAATGTCTGCATTACATTCTCCAGAGCTAACAGCTAGCCTAACAAGCTAATTACCCCTCTACGGCGCTGAGCTAATCCCTTGGTTTCAGGGTCATTCTCCGCACTGGTTTTATTTAATGTTTAAATATCAAATACATTTAGTTTTTACCTGTGATGAGAGCGTATCTCCTTGATGGGAATCTAGCAAGAACACCAAGGGCTCGAACACCAGCCATATTGGAAGGGGAGGTCAGTCAGCACTGGAGTGAAGCTAGCTAGCTCTCTCGCTGTCAAAGTACTGTAACTCCGTTTTTGTGCAACTTCCTGAAACCGGATCTATCGGACCAGAAGCTGATGCCATTGGCTGATTCTGTGGAGCTCGCATCTCATTGGACGTTCAAACACTACACAACGCCTCTTAACTCAGACACTTCCCAAGCATGAAATTAACCTTAACCTAATTATTGAAAAAATATTTTAAAGCAAAAATATGATTAAAAATAAAAATGTATATATAGTCATCACAAAGGTGTACATAAGGCAACACTGCAATGTAAAACATAATGATTAGACTAAATGAAAGCAATAGCAACATGGTGTCACAAGGTGGAGCTAGAACACAAATGTTTCGAAAGTTTTCATCCTTATGGAACTATATGAACTCTTAAATATCACAACAAAGCTGTGCAATACCTCATTTATTATGACTGCACAACATTTAAATCAATTGAAAGTTCAATATATCCCGAAATCATCAGTCTACTACAACGTTAGAATTTGCTGGAAGTAAACAACAAAATTGAAATAATTTTGACCTTTTCAGGATTCAGATGACTACGAGTTGTTAGCAGTACTACCAAAGAGACATTTCCCCTACAAAATTCAGTTTGAACCCCAAAGAGATTATCCAATATTTCACAAAAACAGAAAAACATATAAGGGAAGTCTGAAAAATGTAAAAGTTCCTTCATATGTCCTGCATTGATCACAGCACAAGTACATCCTGTGTACTAATTGGTGAACTAAATGACATTGATCTCTCTTTGGGAATGCTCCCACTCACACACACACACACACACACACACACACACACACACACACACACACACACACACACACACACACACACACACACACACACACACACAGATGCACTGTATGATTTAATGCTGGGGACTCCTGAGTTCACTCCAAATTTTCGGATGCACAACAGGGATAATTATAGATTGATGATAAAGCTTCCAGTCCCTTTATTCATGCAGCCATTCATCACCAGCGGCACTTTGCGTTATTTTGCCTTTATTCTGTAGCAGGTCAAAGTTTAATACTCCCTGTTAAAACACATCTCAGTGTTGCCTTAAATGAAAACATAAACTGAAAATGATAAAGCAAAAAAAAAAACAAAACAGAAAAGAAATCCAATGCAATTTAGGATTTTATCAAGATCTTATCAGATGTTTTTGCCACGACGAACTGATCATTTTCCTGATATGTTGTTTATTGCCCAATAATTTACTGTTTATTATCACTATTTACATTTCACTGTGATAAAACAAGATGCTGTAAACTGCTGTTGGTCATTACATTTTATTATAGACGTGCGTTCCTCCAGGGTAATGGTCAAGTTGTCCCCTTAACTGAATAGTGCTAACACAGTGGTAGCGAGTGTTTCATTAGTGTAATCGGATTATTATTACTAATGCAGTACTGGGTCATACATCAGTAATGACGCATCACATTTTATAAGATGATCATATGTTTAGTTTGTGTAATTTGGATCTTGATAGAACTAACAATCTTTCAAAGAAATGTTGTGAAGTAAAAACAGATTTAAAATGTACTGGAGTAGAATGATAATATAAGTAATATAAAATGGAGTACACAAGTAAAGGACATGTACCTCAAAATTTCCCTTAAATACAGTACTTGAGTACTTACTCCATTACTGTGCTAGTACCACTACTTATACAATTTATATACTTATATTTTCCGAAAATAAATAAAAACTCATCAAAGCACACTTTGTTATATTTACAATACTATTCTCAGTGGTTGAATGTACATTTACCCAAGTACTGTGCTTGCAATTTTGAGGAACTTGTACTTTCATGTAGTGTTACTTTATACTTCTACTACACTACATTTTGGAGGCAAAGATTGTACTTTTTACCACACTACATTTATTTGATAGATTTGGTTACTAGTTACTATGCAGATTTAAGTTATTAAAACAAAATATAAAATCAGCCAAATAAATTAAGACCTTTATCAGATGCAAAATGGACACATTAATGCATCAGTAATTATAATCCAGTAATATAATGTATATTATTCTGCATATAATTAAAATGTTTGCTAATGCAAATTATTAAACATTTTTATAATGAGTACTTTATTCACTGTAGTAATTGCTACTTTAACTTAAGTAAAGATCTGAGTACTTCTTCTTCCACCAATGACTATTCCCAACTTGAAAGTATCTTTTTAATGATAATTGATAATTGATTGCGCTTTCACTTCTGACCTTTGACTTGTACGTGTACGAGAGACAAGTGAAGGCAGCACCAGTTTTTGAGGAAGGCGGGATTATATGTCGTTTATATGAAAAGAGCCAATCAGAGGTCAGATCTTCACATAGCAACCCCAATCAGCGAAGAGGGACTGTCTGGTTGCGAAGGTAGTGGTAGTGGTGGTGTGTTTCTGGAAGAAGCAAGTGTTTCCTCTGGGCTTGCTTGCTGCTAGGTTTACTAGCAACATTCTGCCCATATATGTTAAGTTTGGCGCCTAACCAACAGGCGTTTAACTCTCTATCTTAATAATTCAATATCTGCATGTTAATATTGCAAACGATCTTGCGAGGTGAAACGTAATCTTGCCTGAAAGGCATCTTTGAATATAAGTGGAACACGAGATTACGATGCCATCCCCGATGGAGGGATCTTCCAGAGAAGGTGACCTCTTTACTGTGAAACATGAGCTGAAAAATGGTAAGTTAGCTGCGAGCTAAACTTTTAATACAGTCCATTTTATTTGCCATTTATCTGTAGGAGACACGAGCCCGGGGGAAATGTTAGCTGGCTAGCTTCGGAAGAGCCAACTGTCACTGTCAGTTGGGATTTGTAGTGAGCGCTACCGTTAACGTTTCTCAAGTCCAAAAATGGCAGAGGAGGGCTAACGTTAGCTGACTGTCCTTATCACTAAGGCTACAGCTATCTCACGCAAACTAACGTTACCTAACGATAGCTAACTGCTAGTTATTAACCCAAGCCAGGTAATAACATTAGCTTAAGCTAGTTGTTAACGCTTAACTACGCTAAATCATACCATTGACAGAGATGTTCAGCAAGTTCCTGCCACTGTCAACGCCTTAACTTCACGTCAATCACCAGAAATAAACCAGTTGGTTTTCCAGTGTTTGCCTGGTTTAGCTGCTAACTTCTCCTTAGCCAGCGAGGAGCAGACACAGTGCTGTCAACAGTAAGCGTTAGCTTGGTTTCATTCTGCACATTATACATGTGTGTGTACACCAATAGTCACATCAGACACTGTTGGTTCGTGTAATAATGGTCGACGACATCTCTTCGTCTTTTGGCTAGCTGTGTTCAACATCCTCCTCACCTGTCACAGCAGTGCTGAAGCCTACTGTGCTTTGGTTGAAAGTCATTGTACTTGAATGATGGTACAAAGTGAAGTAGTGTTGACATGTACAAGCAACATCTCAACACATGTCTCCAAATGAATCAACAGGAAATACAGTTCTGGTTGATGTTACAAATATTTAGGATTGAGACTTAAGTGAAGGAGGTTGTTTTGAGTAAAGTGGCATCATTCAGCTGCAACTGTTTTATAATGACAAGGTGCTGCTGTTCAGGCTGCAACATGACCCCCATTTACTGCCCTGCCCTAAATATGCAGTCTGTCTAGTTGTCACTGGCGCTTGTTTTTTTGTTTGGGAGTAAAAGTTCACACACCATTCCAGCCGCTGTATCAACTTAACTCTGCTTTGGACACCTGCTGTAGTAATAGTGGTGACGATATAGCAAAATAAAACATAAACAAACCTAGTAAGTCCATTCCTTTTCATACTCTTCCTGTTATACAGTACATCAGTCTTTGCACAGTGAAATGGCTGCAGCAGTTAGTCGATTCACCGGTTAGTCGATCGACAGAAAAGTCATTTGCAACTATTTTTAGAAGTCAATTAATCGTCTCAAACAATTCTAATATCCTCTGATTCCAGCCTCTCAAATACGCATCATTGTAAACTAAATGTTTTTGGATATTGTGACTTTTGGTTGACGTGGAACAATCATTGACTAATTGAAATAATTATTGTCAGATTAATCAATAATGATAAGTAACTGGCCGTTGCAGCTCTAGACAGAATATCCACTTTTCCGAATGAACGGTTTGTTAAAATGTATTTGCACATGTATGTTGGGTTTTTAAGTTTGATCACCAAAAGTAACATTTTATTTAGAGGAACTTTGGCATTTCTCTCCTGTAGACTGCAGAGATTCCGCTTGTCTCGCAGTAATGGAATCATCTGGTTCAACACCTCTGTCAGTCTATTAATAAACACCGAAATCAAAGTTGGCCTTGGCAGATGAGCTTGACAAGGGTGTTATGCAACATGAACCCCTGACCTCAGATTTGAAGGACAGCGTTGTTGTTTTGTAACGATACAGTAGGCATGTGAAGTGTCTAATAGTTGCAGCATTTCTTCTCGTGCGTACCGGGAGATTCAGACGAAAAGATTAAATCAGCCGCTTTAATTGCTCAGTAGCCTATTTTCAGAGTATGAGACAGAAGGAATGTTTTCACTACAATAGACATGCATGTCTAAGAGCGTGCTATGCTCAGTCAGCTGTACTCAGAGACCATGATTTAGAAAGACAGGATGAGTCGCTGACAGTGTGTGCTGCATTCACTGAAGATCTCTGATGGAAGATAATTACCTCTTGTTGGTTAATGTAGCAAGCTTAGTTGCAGTTACGTGGAAGATGATCTCATACTGGGATCTGTGTTTACATGACGGAAGTGTGCATGGGGTTTTGTCTGCAGTATTTGCACATTTTTACAATTAAACAAATTTACCTATGCAAAATTTCCAGTCTGCTGCTGTTGGCTCTACTTTCTTAATTTGCTCAGTGTTTTTGAATGACTGATCCTCCAGTTTAATGCCCACTTGTGCAACCTTTTAGCTTTGCAGAGTTGGATTTCATTCGCCTCAAAGCATCATGACTGAGAGTCTCTTTATATCAAATGTTTTTTATTTAGGAATACATTATTTATAACGTGGGCAACAGTTACAAAACAAACCGAATACAAGACTGTAATGTGATGTAATGTGCCTTCTGGTGTCCAGCTTTGGCAACGTTTAACAGCTGATCAGTTTACAATGTATTTCCAACTTTGCTGTATCAACAATATTCAATAGAGAATGGGAATGTCCTCACTTGTTTGTATCGCTAACGTGTCAGCTCTCTACATTTCTGGTGAACCTTTCACCCTTTTTATGATGTAGAATCAGAAACGGCTGTACTGTACAGAAGGACCAGGATTAAATGTGGACTAAAGATTTAGTCATTTTCTTAAATGAACAAGACCCTTCACTTTTATACTCTAATCTGCATCCACTTCTTGTACTACCTATATCTTCAATATCTTGGTTTTAGTAAAAGTTATGTCGGCATCGTTAGTGAGAGGCTTGTAGGTCATGCTAATTCTCCTGTGAGTCGTCTTAATGCTGCACTAATCACGTTAGGTGGCAGATTTATAATGCAACTGAAAACAGCAAGAGCGGTTGCGAACAGCAGGGCTGTCAGTGAATATAAACATACACTTTCCTGTGTTCCAGATAAGACTCAGATTACAAAATACGGAACATATAATATGCAAAATATTCTTTGCTAGTTATTCATTGATATTGTGTGTATTTGTACAGATAATATACTCTCATACATAATCTTCTGAGAGTGAATGAACCTCAAGGGAATCCGTCTACTTACTGTAACATCATGTGTGTTATTTCCTTTTGTTTTTGTTTTTCTGATTCTCTTGTAATATTTTATTTCTGCTCTGACTTCAGCCAACCTGACGGGCCATGTAGAGAGAGTGGGCATTGAAAACTTTGAGCTATTAAAGGTGCTGGGCACAGGAGGTGAGTGAAACTCTCTGTATCTCTATTGACTAGTTGCATCTGTTATTGTGTGTTTTTGGAAGTCATACCAGTCATTTCTGTTCAAGCCTCTGCGCCGCACTGAACTTTGCCCTCTTCCTTTTGTTTATTTTAACCACCAGCATATGGCAAGGTGTTCCTGGTGAGGAAAGTGAGCGGTCATGATGCAGGGAAGCTGTATGCCATGAAGGTTTTGAAGAAGGCCACTATTGTACAAAAGGCAAAGACTGCCGAACACACACGGACGGAGCGGCAAGTGCTGGAGCACATCCGCCAGTCTCCATTCCTCGTAACTCTTCACTATGCCTTCCAGACGGACACCAAGCTGCACCTCATTCTCGGTTAGGATATTTTACAGGGAACTGCCTTCTGTGTTATGTTTATACAAGAAAAATAAAAGGTTAATGATTGCCTCTAACCCAGTGAAAGAGAAGGGTTATCACTAAGTCAACTAAATGTTTTATTTTAGATGAAACATGACATGCATGATATCTTTATTTCTTTATTATAGATTATGTAAATGGTGGGGAGCTCTTCACACATTTGGTGCAAAGGGTGCGATTTAAGGAACAAGAAGTTGCCTTGTACAGTGGAGAGATTGTGTTGGCGCTGGAACATCTACACAAGGTAACCTCCAGATGCAACACGCCCAAGGCCTCCAGTCTGTTCAGAACGTATCTGCTGACGATAACATGCTTTGTGTTTCACTTGCCCTTCTCTCACTTTCCCGTTGCAGCTCGGGATTGTCTACCGAGATCTGAAGCTTGAGAATATTCTGCTGGATTCATCTGGTCATATAGTTCTCACAGACTTTGGCCTCAGTAAAGAATTTGATCAGGTACAGTACGTCTCGATAGTACGTTTTAAAACTTTATGATTCTGATGAAGCAGATGCATTTCTTCAGGAAGTGTCCTGAACTAAAGTTATGCTTTGTATTCAGTATTTCTCACCAAAACATATTGTTTGTATCCTTGAGGTTTATCAAATGTGGTGAATGCATCTCCTTTCCAATTGTTCTTATACATTAAATACTTAAGATTTAAACTCTACTTGCAGACGCAGAGAAAACTAACATTCTCTGTTTTTTTTGTTGTTGTTATATTTGGATTTTAAAACGTGTCCATTTGATTTGTGGATTTTCTTTCTCACAGGTGGAAAGGGCATTTTCTGTGTGCGGCACCATCGAATATATGGCTCCAGAAATTGTGGAAGGAGGAGAGTCTGGACATGACAAGGTAATTTGTAGTTTTACGTTTTATGCTGTC
Organism: Cottoperca gobio; assembly: GCF_900634415.1. NCBI lineage: Eukaryota > Metazoa > Chordata > Actinopteri > Perciformes > Bovichtidae > Cottoperca > Cottoperca gobio. The sequence goes on from NC_041376.1 coordinate 3,893,855, forward strand.
GTCTGTTGGATCAAATCAAGCTGCGCAGAGTCTCCTCTCTGTATTCCTGAATGTGTGTGTGTGTGTGTGTGTGTGTGTGTGTGTGTGTGCCCTCCAGCGAGGTTTTTCCTTTAGTGTGTTAAGATAAAGTCACGGTTGGTTGCTTTAATGCATTCCAGGCGGTGGACTGGTGGAGCCTCGGCGTTTTGATGTACGAGCTTTTGACTGGCGGATCACCCTTCACCGTTGATGGAGATGAGAACTCGCACACAGACATCGCCAAGTATGGATTCCCCCCTGATCCTCCGCCACAGTCAGCTAGCCTTTAGTTATAATCACTCTACAACACTGACCATATCTGTCTCGCACATCACAGGAGGATTGTAAAAAAGGATCCTCCTTTCCCCAAAGATATGGGACCTCTGGCCAAAGACGTCATCCAGCGACTCCTCATCAAAGATCCAAAGAAGAGAATGGGCTCGGGTCCTAATGGAGCAGAGAATGTGAAAAAACACCCGTTTTACCAGGTGGATCTCATTGCTTGTCTTGAATATTTCACAATATTTAGAAGAGCTAAACTGGCAGGGTGGGCTGTTACTCCACATAAAGAGGCTCCTTTGAGTGAGTAGACTCAGGGACACTGTGTGTTTGTATAAGCTACATTAATAAGGATGGGGATGAACCACAATCTTTTTCTTTTTTCTAAACTCTCTTTAGAAAATAAACTGGGAGGACCTGGCAGCTAAGAAGGTGCCCGCCCCGTTCAAGCCAGTGATTCGGGATGAGCTGGATGTCAGCAACTTTGCAGAAGAGTTCACAGAGATGGACCCCACCTACTCTCCCGCAGCTCTGCCTCAGAACTGCTGATCGCATCTTCCAGGTGGGAGAGTGTTAAGAGATGTTCGACGACCAGAATATTGTTTTGTTGTTAACGCTCAGGAGCGTTCCTTTGTGCTCCTGGCAGGTCATTGCACAGCACAACATTACATTTGCATTTTCTTTGTGCACATGTTGGTCTGGGCTTTGGTGTGAAATGTTGATGAAAAATTGCATTATACGTTATCCACTATTTGTCTGAGACTATATTTGACATACTCTACTGCAATTGAAGTAATCAAGTGAAGTTTTGAATGTCCTCAAAAGGTTGCTGTAAGTCAACATGAGTCTGTCTGTGTGCACTGGTATTCAAATTGACTAAAGAGGCTTTTATTGAAGTAATTGCTGCCATATGCAGCTCTTATTGAAGTAACAGATGTGAATGACTATTTTTGATGTAGCTTTGAACCATAATATGGCCCACAACTCTGTGCCAGCTGATGGCTGTCTGATGTATTGCATGAAATTTCAACTCTGATTACCTTCTGGATCCTTGAGCTCGGCAGATCAATAGATCCATTAACGGGCTTCTCTCATGGAATAAAAGGTTACACTTTGAGAGCATCACCACGTCTGTCTCGGTTACGCCTTCAGTCTTTGATTGCCAACTTCATCTTGGCTTTTTTCGCACTCAGCTGCCATTCACATAGTCTGAAATTTTGTGGTCTTTATAATTTGCAAGCCTAGCAATCTCTGAGATAATGACAGCAATCCCAATTTTAAACCGTGCACTTGCTCCCCCACGGTGCCTCACAAAACAAAATTAAAATTGCATTAAGAGCGCCAAGATGTAATTTCACAGCAGAGCAATCAAATATTCAAGCCCGGCAATTTAGGGCATCTCATTCATTCACCACCCATCCTTCCGTCCATCTATGGCTGTCACTACATACCACACAGCTGTGTGTGTGTGTGTTGGTGAAAAAGGGAGAGAGAGATTAATGCCAGCTCTAAGCTTTGGGCTCCCCACAGCTGGAATTAAGCAGGCAGCGCTTCCACAATGACGGGTCTGACAATAGGAACAGCTGGACAGCGACTGTCACTCACTGGGTTCATTGTGGAGCTGACGGGATGCTTTGACGTAGAAACATTTGAAGGAAAATGCACAAACAATTTAAAGTTTTACAGTAAATATGGGAATATTTAAAGCACATTAAGTGTCTGTAAACGTCTGAGATATAAGAAGACGACGTGTAATCGGGGGGGATTTTAACGCCGCGTGCTATTTCTGAGGCTGTAAACTGCAGCATTGGATGTTTCCTTTCCTTCTGTCCTTATCGTCCAACCTTCACTTTTAAATGTAAACACATAGAGTTCATGTGTATCTGTGTGCAGGGCTACTCCTTCATGGCCCCCTCCATCCTGTTCAAGAGGAATGTGGTGATGGACGACCCTGTCCAGCTGTATGGGGGCTCTGAGAGGCCGGGTTCTGCTGCGGTGGCCCGCAGCGCCATGATGAAGGTAAGACGAATGAACCTGGATCTGCACAAACACACTTCAGCTAATGGCTGCTCTCCATTCCACTAGAACTTCTTCTTTTTCTTCTACTGTACTTGTTTTTTACTCACTCACACTCAGAGTCAGTTTTCAGGCACGATCCTGTTTATTTAATTCTGTTTAAATAATTAAATAACGTGATGTTTGTCTTGAGAAGGTTGCAGTGCGTTGCCTTTTGTGGGATCATTTGGTTTCAAGCTTTCTCATCAACATCCTGAGAAACTGATGCACACTTTGCTGTTTCCTAGATGTATCATCAGACTTGTTATATTGGTGATAGGGATTATAATTTGGCAGCGTTTCAGCAGCGAGGCAACAATATGCTCCATTGTGCTGGACATAAACAGGAAGCTAGTGAACAGGTTCTTGTCTTGTCTTGTAGCGATCTTCATTATCTTAACACGGATCTGGAAGATCTAGATTTCTTCTCCATTCGGCTGCTTTGCACACGTTACTGCAACGTTTCTCTTTTGTATGCAAATGCTTTTTGACAACATTGCACGACAAAGGTTACTGGGTTCCTCCTGCTGCAGATCACTGTGTGCTGATTAATGAGTTATACTCACAAAGCAACAACAAGTTTGAATTTTATAATCACACGGAATAAGAAATATTTACAAACTTAAAAAGTAAAGACTGTGTGTTTGACTTCAGGTGTCAGGCTGTTTCCTGTGGTTATTGAACGCTGAATATAATAAGGACTATTATTCTTGTGTAGAGACGACACGTAACTTGGCATGTAAAGAAAACGTACCAAAGACATGATCTGTAATGTTTAGTAGAAGTAGTTACAGTGTTTTCTTTCCTAAAGATAAAAGCATTTCAAATAAATGGCAAATTAATTTGATCTGTACTTTTATTATTAGGAAAGCGGGAGTCTACAAAACATTTATCGATTGTAATCAACATTAATTCAACTAAAATAAGTTGCTGTAACTCTATTGAAGACCTAACGTTGAGTTCATTCTTTAATTGAGTTCATTTGCAATTATTGGACACTTCGGTCTCGGTTAGAAATGTATATTTGACCGCACGACTTGCTTTGGTGCACTGTTCCCCCTCTGCAGGACTCTCCTTTCTACATGAGCTATGAGATGAACCTGAAGGACAGTGTTTTAGGAGAGGGGAGCTTCTCCATCTGCAGGCGGTGCACACACAAGAAGACTGGACAGAAATACGCAGTCAAGATTGTCAGCAAGAGGTACACACTCACATCCTGCCTCCTCGAGTGTTTGTCAACCCAGATGCTTTCGGCCGTTTGATGTTTATAGTTTCACGGGATAAATCTGTCCCACTTCTCTCTCTGGCAGAACTTAGACAGTTGTCAGCCAACTCTAAACAAACGTACAAAAAAAAGATGAAATGAGTATATTTTATAAACAACGAATGCCAAATGTTATAATCTTTTCTGAATGAATTTGACTTATTACTCTTTTTAAGGTTGCCAGACGTGAGTTAGCAACATGTAAATACATTTCTGTTTATAAATCTGCTTGTTTTTGCTGGAAACTGCTACAAAAAAAGCTTTGATCGCATGTTGACTGCAGTCCTACAGTCCTCTCCTACACTCCTCAACTGACACGCATATTATATACTACGTCTCTAATAAGAGTACGTCTCACTGGGACAATCAGCCTGAATCAAGACGGGAACGTTCGCAGAGTAAATCACACTCGCAGCATCACGTTGTTTGCTAACGTGTGCGTTAGTTGTAATATTCCGAGTCATGGTGAAGGTGTCTCTTTCTCACTTTACTGTGCATGTGTGTGTTTCTGTTGTGTTTTATGACCGTTCTCTGGCTTCCTGCTTGTGTTTGCTGTAGAATGGAGGCACAGACTCAGCGGGAAATAGCAGCCCTGAAGCTCTGTGATGGCCACCCTAACATTGTCAAGTTACATGAGATTTACCACGACCAGGTAAGGTCATTTGCAACCATAAATTCTGCTTTGCATGGCTCTCTGTGGAGCCTTTGGGGACTGCAGCCTTAATAAGACCTGGAACTGGAACAAGGCAGATTAATAGGGATGCTGGAAGCCCTCGAGGTCTTTTTTTCTTTTTTCTTTTATATCTCTTCATGTATTGTCCCATAAACATCTCTCCGTGTGCTCGATATTTCACACCAAACGTATTTTTAAACTGTACAAACATCCATTCATACCGCTGAATAGAAACAACCTAGATTTACTCGTGTTGCTAATCGAGCCGCACACTCAAACCAAACTAAGTGTGCATGTGTTCCAACTGTAGCTTACCTCGGTGTTTGGGAAGGTAGACCGTGTGGCTGACTGTGTACAGGTTCATTAGCCTCGGCCCTTCAAGCCCAGGAGCACCACTTTAGTCCTGATGAGCTCAGTGGGGTTATTACTGTACCTCAGAGGCCTGTGACCCAGATCAAAGCAGCGCTGCCTCGCCTCGCTTCAACCGAGTCCTGCCTTTGTTCCCCAGACCGAGCACTAATGAGAAACTCTACCCCTCCGCCCAGACACATTATTCCCCTTTCACTTTTACTCAATATTATTATGGTTTGATTTCCCCACCATGGGATCAAGGATGGGCTGTTTTTTAGTTTTTATTATGCAACACAAATTCTCGTCTACCTTTTCACACATTATGAACTGAGCTGTTTTAAAAAAACTGTTTTTAAATGTTTTATTGTAAAACCTAAAGCTGTGTGTGTGTGTGTGTGTGTGTGTGTGTGTGTGTGTGTGTGTGTGTGTGTGTGTGTGTGTGTGTGTGTGTGTGTGTGTGTGTGTGTGTGTGTGTCTGTAGCTCCACACGTACCTCGTTCTGGAGCTGCTCGGTGGAGGGGAGCTGCTGGAGAGGATCCGCAGGAAGCAACATTTCAGCGAAACGGAGGCGAGCCGCATCATGCGAAAACTGGTGTCGGCCGTCAGTCACATGCACGACGTAGGAGTCGTGCACAGGGACCTGAAACCGGAGGTATTGGACCAGTGTTGTTGGAAATGACATTTTTCCAGCTTTAGTCACTCGCCATTTCGTAATCGCACTTTTGTGTGTAACTAACATTTCTGTAACATTTGTCCTGCTTTAAAAAAAAACAAGGAATGCACATTGTTACACACACACACACACACACACACACACACACACTCACTCTCAGCCAATAGACTTCACTCTCCGACCCAGTATGCTAATGCGATCTGCCAATAAACACAAAGAAGAAGAAGAATCTTTCTCTAATTGTTAAAAAGATACGAGAGTAGACATAGCTAACCTTTAGCTGACCGCATTCAATAGTTTGTTAAATGCCGTCTTTGTTTACTCGCCACCGTGGCTTGTAGGCGGATCACCGGGTGCTAATTTCCCACCCTGTATTGGACGCACTCCGCAGGACTACAGCTCAAAAGTCTACTTTGTCTGAGAAGCGTTTGTGCCTGTGTGATGATACAGGCCCGCTGGATCATAAGCTTTTCAAACAGAATCACTGTGTTTTTCTGAACTTTGTATGATCTGTCGTATTGTCATTCTGACTCTGCAATCTTCCACAAAACAAGAGTACAATTGTTTGACCCTAACACGGGTCAAAAGTACCTCGTCAGACAAGTTTTGATGTCCAATTTAGTGAGCTTTGAGTGGACCAGTTTTGCTGAGCAGAAAGAAATGATTGCTGTCCGTGTCTCCAATTGCTTCGTAGAACCTGCTCTTCACAGACGAGAGTGAGAACTCCGAGATAAAAATCATAGACTTTGGCTTTGCTCGCCTCAAACCGCCAGACAATCAGCTCCTGAAGACTCCCTGCTTCACCCTGCATTACGCAGCACCAGAGATACTCAAATACGACGGCTACGATGAGTCCTGTGACCTGTGGAGTCTGGGGGTCATTCTGGTGAGTAGGTTTGGGACATCAGAGCCATGCTCAGGTTAAAACTAACTATGAGCTGATGGAGAATCATTCATTATTCAACCGTACATTATCTGGAGGTTATCTCAGCACTTCCACAAATATTTTATTTCACAGCAATTTAAACAGAAATTGGTAACATTATAACGGGTTAGAAAATGTTAGCGTACAAATTTAGTTTTTTATCAAGTGAAGAAAATACCAAGCAATTTCTAACTACGGTTTTTAAATGTGAATTTATGTGTTATGTATATATATAGTTTTATTTGTGTGTATATATATATATATATATATATATTAGTTTTATATATATATATATAGTTTATTTGTGTGTATATATATATATATATATATATATATAATATAATATAATATAATATATATTAGTTTTATATATATATATATATATATATATATATATATATATATATATATATATATATATATATATATATATATATATATATATATAATATAATATAATATAATATATAGTTATATATATATATAGTTTTATATATAGATAGATAGATAGATATTAAATAACAGAACCCTTTTCAGGAGCATCATTATTTGTTAACAAGTGCAGGCCTACTTCAGACTCACATTCAACAATGCTCCAGGAAAGTGACCTGATTATACAAATTTATTTAAAAGAAAAATCTAAACCCACAGCTCCGAGCTCCACTTAAAAGTGTTTTTTCATCATAATTTTAACCGAAGCATTTTCTAAAATAGATTGTTATCCAGTTTATGGATTTAACATTTGCTGCAGGCCTTTCTGCTTCTGCAATCAGCTGTTCTTTTAACTGATTTTGACCGTAGTTTAGTGTGTGTGTGTGTGTGTGTGTGTGTGTGTGTGTGTGTGTGTGTGTGTGTGTGTGTGTGTGCATGTTCTTTTTTTAATCTTATTTGCATGATATTCATCTCCCTCTCTTCAGCGCTACAACCTTCAGCATCCTGTGGTGAGCTGACACAGTTTTAATGCTCACCACAGGATGAAGAGAGCAACCAGCCCGGCTCTCAGAGCTGGTTATATCTGCACTGATATGAGACGTTTTCTTCCCCAGTAGCAGAAATGTCATCCTAATTCAACGCTTTTCTGTGTAGAGGAGGAAAATTAAAAGGAGAGGTAGAGAAGAGAAGGATAGGGCACACAGGGAGGGGGGGGGGGGGGGGGGAGAGTTGGGAGAGAGAGATTTCTGTACTTGGCCCAGTCATCCGTACAGAGTCTGGGCTGTCTGTGCAAGTGTTTCTTCACACCGACGCCCCCTGGGGGGATGTGGCAGTAGTGTTCCTCCGAAGCTTTGATGAAATGGCTACTGACAAGCTGTGTGCACAATGCCCTGGAAGCAAAATGAGCAGACACAGAGAGGGAGGGAGAGGATCAGGACAGATCCTCCACTGCCAAAAGGACTGTTCCCAACTACTGTCATTCTAATGAGAAATCTGAGGGCAGATGTAAGCAGGCCAAGGTGAGAGTATCCTGTTCATTCAGCTGAGCACACACCGCTCTTCTGTTTAGTGCCGGGTCAACAGCACGCAGCGTAGCAGTGGAATAATGTGTACAGTCGTGATCGGTCAAGAGCCCTTTCTAAAGCGCGTTGTTCTCTGAACAGCAGATGTGTTTTAACACGAATGCCTCGTCGTGCATTTCCTGTGGTTTTCGATGTTGGAGCCTGTAAACTGTACTCCTGGGGTTTTTGACAGCAGGTCGTGTGGTTGTCCTCTGTTCGCAGTACACAATGCTGTCAGGCCAGGTGCCCTTTCAGTGTCAGGAGAAGAGCCTGACCCACACCAGCGCTGAGGAAATTATGAAGAAAATTAAACAGGGAGACTTCTCTTTCGAAGGCGAGGCCTGGAGAAACGTGTCCCAGCAGGCCAAGGACCTGATACAAGGTGAGGATGGAACCGGCGGCTTGCTCTTAGATCCAGTGTGTTCAACTGTACGCCCCGGGGGTACAATATAAGTCACAATATATACAAACGTAGAGAAAATAAATATGTAACAAGCGTGTAACTAACAATAATGCTGAGAAATAGGATCCATGATTAAGTGTTAAAATGCAGGAGTAGTATTAATAAGATTATTAATGTCCTAGCAGGACAGTTGGATCACAGATTGAACTTTTAACCCACAAAGTAACTCGCAGCTACCTGAAGAGCAAATCGCCTCCTCACTTGAGTATTTAGAGCGCTGAAGGTAATTATCTGTGTCTCTGCAGAGCTGCTGACGGTGGACCCAAACAAGAGGATTAAGATGTGCGGCCTACGTTACAATGCCTGGCTCCAGGACGACAGCCAGCTGTCCTCCAACCCACTCATGACCCCGGATATTCTTGGCTCCTCCACTGCCTCCGTCCACACTTACGTCAAAGTTACCTTTAATGTAAGACCAGCAGCGTGTGCTTGTTGCATCCTTAGTCCAAACCAAGTGTGTAGAACTGTATGTCATTCTTAAAAGAAAGGATATGTACTTCATATCAGCGGTGCTGGGAGAGAAAGGGCAGGTTCAGTGCGTCCTTTGCAAAATGAATAATTCAGAGAGATCTTAATAACTCATCAATCCCCCTTTTTTTTTGTCACAGGCATTTAACAAATGCAAGCGGGAAGGTTTCCGCCTGCAGACGGTGGACAAAGCGCCACTAGCCAAGAGGAGGAAGATGAAAAAGACAAGTACCAGCACAGAGACCCGCAGCAGCTCCAGTGAGAGCACTCACTCCTCGTCCTCCTCCTCCCAGTCTCAGGAGAAGACTTTTCCAGAGGGCAGCAACGCCAAGCCGCAGGCCTCCATCAGCACCCCTCTCACCACGCCCGCCAACACACCCGTGGCCCTGGGAACGGACTCTGAGCAGCAACAAGCGCATCCAGCCTTTCACTTCTCAGAAGCACAGTGAGACAGCAACAGGAAAAAGGGAGCTTCAGACAGTTTCACGACCCGCAGGATGGCTCGGACCGGCGCGCTTCTCTTTCTCTCCGTCCCTGGCAGCTCTCTGCCTCTAGCGCAATCGCATGGACGTCCGCACGTCTCCACAACCAAGCATGCAGCAGGAGCAGCAACCTCACCTCAGTATCAATCAATCATCACTAGCAATAGCCTCTCCTTTTCTTTCTCTCTCATGTTCACACACAGACATGTGGCATTCAGGGACCGGACCAGGAAGAAGTCGTCACCAATGTCCAAAATGAAAAGGGCTGCTCTACTGCCCCGGGGCCGGACAGACAATGGAAAGACATCTTCGGTCTCGTCAACAAAAAAAGAATTGCAGCTCGCACTCTGTCCGCTCCATTTACTTGTCTTCGTCCATGCCTCCTGAGGTTTTTAAAGGGAAAGTCGTAGTGTTTACACCATGGACGCTTTGTGTTTCTGTTTTGTCAAAGGGGGAGAAGAAATGCAGCGTGCTGCAGCGTAACGTCTCTGCGAGATGGAGCAGGGTATTTATATGTGAATTTTAAAGACTGAGATTTATTTATGATACGCTATATTGTTAACTTATTCACGGACTGATCTGAAAAGAAATAATGGATAGAGTGAGTCTTTTTAAAAATGTGTCAGTGTGTGTGTGTGTGTGTGTGTGTTTCAGCTCAAAGACTGTTTCTCTGTCGTCAGACGGTTGTTCTTTCATCATCGTGATCATCGTACGCGTTAATGCTTCAAGTAGGTTATTGAGACCGTTATGTAAACATTGTAAGACTATTATAGGCAAGAAGAGATTAACAGCATTAGCTACTCGTTAATGGTTGTGACATTTATGTAACCAAAGTCCTTTTGGACTTTATTTATGGAGGCTGGGGAGTTTTGGTATTGAACTGCAGTTGTGTCCAGTGGTCAAAAAGAGTAACTTCCTTGTTCATAAGGATTAAAGAAGCAGACGCGTAAACATTTTTTTATAGGAACAACCAAATGTGGATGTAGTGTTTTCAGCCAAATGTGTGGTTTTATTGTTGTATGGGGGAGTCCTGCTGCCTGAGGGGACGTGACCCTACAAGAAGAGCTATATTTAGACTTATGTTTGCCTCCAACGTGAGAGCACGACTACTTCCAGACTCAGCATCGCTGCTGTTCCACATAGTCTGATCCTCAAGTCAGTATTTAGCCCAGCAGTGGATTTGCCTTGTGTGGTGTGAGGACTTAATTATAACTACAACCAATTGGATTGAGCAGAATATCCCAAATGGAAAGTTCCGATCAGCTTAGTGCGAGGTGAACGTGTCGCGGCATTTGTGCTTTGAGTTTCCTGAGTTTCCCAAAGGTGCAGCATCAAGTGGCTTCCCTTTTCAGATGAAAACAAGATCAAATTATTTGAAAATGAAAAGGTTTATGTGCCAAAAAAAGAAAAACTGCAATTAAATCAGGTAAAGGACACGTTGGAGTCTGAGTTTTTTATGCAATCTGCTGCAAAAGGTTGCCCCTTGTGTCGCTGCCCAAAGTCTTAAAACTACTGCAAACTTCTACCCTTTAATGAAAACATTAAGTCCCCGAGGACAGACCTCAAACAAACACCCCTTGCTCTATTTACCATGTTGTACTGCATGATCTTTGCACCATGTGACCGCTCTCACTATGAGGCAGATATCTGCTTCTTTTAAATCCCCAGTGCATGAACTGAAACATCCCCCCCCCCCCCCCCCCCCCCTCGTCCTTTTCCTTCCTTCTCTTTGTTTTATGGGCAGATTCTCACTTGATTTAATGTTTAAGTTTGTTTACTTGCACATTTGAATTTGCCCGATTTTTTTTAATTCGGGACGTGGAAGTTTTACAGTTTGAGGTGTTTGGATGTAAACACCAAACATGTCTTTTCTTTTTTTACAATAGTCTGAATATTGTAATGTCCCGACGTTACACTGCTGGTGCAAAGTAAACACCGCGCTCGGTTAATTGTTTTTTTGCAAGTATGTGTTCGTCTGTTTTGGTGGTGATGGTTGAAATACTGTATTCTGTTGACGTACATGTCGTGCTCAGTATGTGAAGCTGCCTCCGAACAGTTTCTCCTGCTCAATGAGTGTACGCATTCTCAGTTGGACTACTGTGTGCATCTCTCATCTTCTTCCATTTTTAATGCACTCTGAATCCGAACCAAAGCATTAACTTCAAGGTAGCTGCTCTAAGCTGCATGAGGAATCTCCTTTTTCATGCATATATGCAAAGAATTGCTTCATATATACATCATCGGTTTGTGTTTGTTGTGTCCAACTGGTGAAATATGTTCGATGTCTCTAGCTCAGATAGATTTGTAACGGCGTACAAGGTGTTTCTTTATAGGATCTAAAATCTCCTTATCCAGCACAGGATCATGCTTTAAACTATGCATCTCTTTTTCGCTATTGTGTTCCTTTTTGCCATTTCATGTGACCTCGCCAAATGGGTCCAAACATAATGCTTAAAAGGGCGAAGCTCGTCGTTCGTATAATGTACTTTTACCCTCGTCGCAAAGTACAAACCGTTGGCCGTATGAAAAGCAGGAATCCTTGGAGCTGAACACTACAAAGCTCTTGTCTAACTTAGTTCGCTTGAGTTCCCCGTTGCTGCCTCATTAAGCCTCTTTTCTTTTGTTTGGGTGTATTAATAGCTCAAGTGGAGGAAGAGGAGAAGTGTCCTATATTGAGGCTCTATTAGCTGATGTGCTGCAGCGCTGTTTGCTCCAAAGAAAATTCCGTACTCCACACAGCGCCTCTGTGGGACGCAGCTCACTTTGCTTTGTAGGAAAATAAGAGTGTATCACAGGAACAGGGTTGGTTTAATACCAACGTCTCTCGGGGGGGGCAGATTTTTTTAAAACTAGGTTTCCCTTCTTTGATGAACAACTTGTTCAGTCTGCCACTATGAGGAAGAGCCGAGGGAGGGAGGCCGGTTTGGATTCCACGTCCTTTTGTCTTTGATACATTTTCCTTTTATTGGTTCCACTGGAACATTAATTAAAGCTTATTTTTCTGCGTACAGTGCTTCCTCTTTTTTGGCTTCTCTGAGTTTACCCGTCTGATAAGCTCAACCTTTGTAGCTTTGTGCAACATTAATTAGAGCGCTGGTGCTTTTGTATAAACCAGTGACTGCTGTTGTGCGTTTTTAGAGTCAAAGGATGGAAGTGTTCCCGTGTGCTTCTGTACTTCTGTCAGTGGAGTCGTGCGCTTAACGTTGGTGCCAAAGCTGAACGTGTCATCGTGCACTGAGACTTTTGCTTCTCAGTTTCACTTTTTGTGCATGTTTTGGTGTGAAAGTGAGAATTCTTCTCGACAGATGCTTTGACTGTTTCTTGGTAAGCTTTGAGTACGAGATCGTATGGAGCTGTCCGCGGTGCTGAAGTGACCGAATCTCTGGTGGTGCTGCAAAAAAAAAAAAAAGTGTGGCTTTCCACAATGACCCGTAGTAACGTGATCCTTCACAGCAGTGATTCCCAAACAGGAGAAGTTGCACCCCGAGGGTTACGGCTGCCACGAGGTGTCGGGATCATTTTATGAACTAGAAATTATTGTTATGGAGAAAAACAAACGGACCAGTAGGTTTACAAACTGGTTTGAGGCTGACCTTTTAAAGGGTCTGTTTACAGTTTTTAAGGAGTACTTTGTGTCGGGGAAAAAGTTTTATAAAGGTTTTTATGGCAAAATCTGATGAAGAGACGTCACTCAGTGTCATCTGGTGGTGCGGAGTTAGACAGAAGTGAGTTTACAGACTAGAAATTATATTATATTTTGGATGATTAATAGTGTTATATAACATGCAGGTTTATATAAATGTAATACATACATATACAGTATATACTATAGGTAACTTCAGATAAAAAAAAGGTTTGGATCCACTACTTTGAAGGGTTGTAGTCACTCAAATTACAGAAACAAACCTGCGGTTAATAGTTTTTACAGGAAGTTAATTCTGTATGTTGTCTGGATCATCCAAATTGTTTCTGGAAATAGAAATTACAGTTTTTAAATGTATTTTTCCAACTTTATCTCACAACCCGGTTACATAAAACCAAAGCTATAACACGGAAGACAAATACAGAATGTTTTTATTTTTTTATTTGGGTGAACTGACCCTTTAATAATCCATATTTCAAACCACATGGTCAGCTCCAGAATGTTGCTCTCTTGTTGACGGAGATCAATGAGCAGTTTTCAGTGTTTTGTTTTGATGAGGGAAACAAAGTTGTAAGAGACGTCAATCAGGGCTCAAGCCAACCTGTCACTTTAGGCAGCATCATCCTCCTCCTCTTCATCACCGTCATGCATGTGCTGCTGCTTGATTCCCGTCAATATTTCTCAATTTTCATTGATTCTTGTCATGTCGTTACTGAAGCGTGTCCAAAAGTACTGTAGCAGTGATTCCCTTTGCTCAATATTAAACTGTTTCAAAACACGCAATCAAGCTTTAAAGGCAAAACTTTGCACTTGTATGTTTATTTATTTTATTGTGTTTGGTTAAAGACGAAATGTCCTCTTTGATTTTG